>NC_073402.1:29739504-29904504 GCF_028641065.1 Leucoraja erinaceus | reverse complement strand
ATCAGGCAACTGAACCATCCAACCACAATAAGAGAACAGTCCTGAACTACTATCTACCTCATTGGTGACCCTCGGGCTATCCTTGATCGGACTTTGCTGGCTTTACCTTGTACTAAACATTATTCCCTTATCATGTATCAGGGGTTGGACAGGCTAGATGCAGGAAGATTGTTCCCGATGTTGGGGAAGTCCAGGACAAGGGGTCACAGCTTAAGGATAAGGGGGAAATCCTTTAAAACCGAGATGAGAAAAAAAAAAATTCACACAGAGAGTGGTGAATCTCTGGAACTCTCTGCCACAGAGGGTAGTTGAGGCCAGTTGATTGGCTATATTTAAGATGGAGTTAGATGTGGCCCTTGTGGCTAAGGGGATCAGAGGGTATGGAGAGAAGGCAGGTACGGGATACTGAGTTGGATGATCAGCCATGATCATATTGAATGGCGGTGCAGGCTCGAAGGGCCGAATGGCCTACTCCTGCACCTATTTTCTATGTTTCTATGTTTATAAATGGCTCGATTGTAATCATGTATTGTCTTTCCGTTGACTGGTTAGCACGCAACAAAAGCTTTTCACTGTACCTCGGTACATGTGACAATAAACTAAACAGAACTGGCTCTAAACTGCAGATAAGCCAAGGCAATTTGTAACTCCTACCAGTTCCTAATCCACTTAACCAACTTCAGCAGCTCACCATAGCAGAGAGGGTTTAGTGGAACTATATCTTACACAAGTGGTTTTTACTTATAAACCCTCCCTGCAAATCCTGGCAGGAAGTTAATGGTAGATGGACTTAGATTTAACACACCAAGCAGTCAAGAAAAGATATCAGAGCACTGCTTATGTGCAGGAATGTTATTCTTGGATCCAACACAATGGCAGCATGTGGGAAGTAACTCGGTACGTTGGAATTCTTAGCTTCAGGAACGCTTGCATCTGCAATTGATTAGAAAAGTCTTGGAACGACTTAAACCGACTTATCCGATCTGGCCTACAATGAGAAAGCAGATTTGGACACAAAATGCTGGAGTAACTCAGCAGGACAGGCAGCATCTCGGGAGAGAAGGAATAGGTGACGTTTCGGGTCGAGACCCTTCTTCAGACTGATCAGTAACTCAGTGGGACAGGCAGCATCTCAGGGGAGAAGGAATGGGTGACGTTTCGGGTCAAGACCCTTCTTCAGACTGAGAGTCAGGGGAGAGGGAGACATAGAGATAAGGAAGTGTAAGGTGTGAAAACAGGACAAAGGGAATGAAGATCAAGGAAAATATAGAATAGATCAACGTTAGCTGGGAAAAGGTGACAACAAAGCAAACAGAGATAAAATGTAGTCGGAGACAGTAAGACAGGTCAGAAAACAGGGAAGGGGGGAGGGATGGAGAGAGAGAGGAAGCAAGGGTTACTTGAAGTTAGAGAAGTCAATATTCATACCACTGGGGTGTAAGTTGCCCAAGCGAACTATGAGGTGTTATATGTGAAATCTGACCCAATAAACCATGGATTCTGATTGAATGTTGTATTTCCTAGTTAATATGATGATCTTTGAATTTCGGGCAGAGATAGATAGATTCTTGATTAGACTCAAGTCATGTTAAGTCACATTTATTTATATATCACATTTAAAAAACAACTCTCGTTGGCCAAAGTGCTTTACATTTGTTATAAGAATAGTATAAACAAACAAACTACATACATATATACATATAGCCCTCGCTCAGTGGACGTCAGGAAAGGCTTGGGAGTATAGATAAGTTTTTAGTCTTGACTTAAAGGAGTCGATGGAGGGGGCAGTTCTGATGGGAAGGGGGATGCTGCTGTTCCACAGTCTAGGAGCTGCAACCGCAAAGGCGCGGTCACCCCTAGGCTCGATGGGCCAAAGGGCCTGTTTCCGCACTGTATCTCTAAAGTCTAAAGCAGGCGGCCTTAAGGCAACGTGTGGCCTTCCAGGCCATTAAGTGCGGCCTTTTGAATGAATCCAAATTTTGTAGAACAAATCCTTTTATTTTTATTAATATGTTTTTGTTCGTCTTTTATTATTTTAATTTTAATCTTAAAATTAACGTATTTAAAATACTAAAGCGTAAAAGAATATTTGACAAAATAGTCCTCCCCGACTGACGGCCACAGTTAAAACATTAGTAAGTCATGAGGGCTATTTTAACAAAATAATGTGCTGTTTGAAGTATATCTGATTGAAGTTTCTTGGATGCGGCTTTATTAGATTACAGCTAACTTAATGCGGCATTCCAACATGAAAAGGTTCCCCACCCCTGGTCTAAAGTCTAACGTTGGACTATGTGGGCACTAATGCCCAAATGTGCCCACTTCACAGTCACAAAGTCGAATGCTACTGGGTGCAACATCATTCATTGTCAACACCATTCTAGTCACAGAGTGATACAGTGCAGAAACAGGCCCTTCGGCCCAGCTTGTCCATGCTGACCAGGTTACCCCATCTACACTAGTCCCATTTACCCCCATTACGCCCATTTCCTATCCATCTACCTGCCCAAATTTGCACCAGCCTCTACTATCTCCCCTGGCAGCTTGATCCTTACCCCACCACTCTCTGTGTGAAGACCTTGCCTCTCGTGGGGTACTTAAGGGTCATAGAGGCAAACAGCAGGTGAACTGGCCCTTCGGCCCAACTTGCCAATGCTATCCAAGGTGCCCCATCTATGATAGTAGTGGTTTTTAGACAGGCTCATGGATATGCAGGGAATGGAGAGATCATGTGGTGACGGATAGGTTAGTTTTATCATCATGTTCGGCCCTGACATTGTGGCCCCAGGGACTGTTCCTGTGTTGCTTTGTGTTGTGTAGGAAGGAACTACAGGTGCTGGTTTATACCGAACATAGACACAAAATGCTGGAGTAACTCAGCAGGACAGGCAACATAGAAACATAGACAATAGGTGCAGGAGTAGGCCATTCGGCCCTTCGAGCCTGCACCGCCATTCAATATGATCATGGCTGATCATCCAACTCAGTATCCTGTACCTGCCTTCTCTCCCTACCCCCTGATCCCTTTAGCCACAAGGGCCACATCTAACTCCATCTTGAATATAGCCAATGAACTGTGTGGCCTCAACTACCTTCTGTGGCAGAGAATTCCACAGATTCACCACTCTCTGTGTGAAAAATGTTTTTCTCATCTCGGTCCTAAAAGATTTCCCCCTTATCCTTTCTCTGGGGAGAAGGAACGGGTGATGTTTCAGGACAAGACTGAAGAAGAACCTCCACCCATGTAAAGCACTTTGGCCAACGAGAGTTGTTTTTTCAATGTGCTATATAAATAAATGTGACTTGACTTGAAGGGTCTCGACCCAAAACGTCACCCATTCCTTCTCTCCAGAGACGCTGCCTGTCCCGCTGAGTTACTCCAGCATTTTGTGTTGTATTTTACGCTCTAAGGGGCTGGAAGCAACAAGGCAGACTTTGTCAGTCTTGTTGAAGCTAAATTAATGTGGCTCGTTGCATGCACTGTAATCAGGCTTGTCATCTGACTGTGGTGAATTTTAGATGTTGCTGTAAATAACAGCAGCGCAGTCCCCATGAACTGTCCTGAACGCAGCTCCCCCAGCCACAGTTACATGATGTCACGCCAGTGGCATGCATGGGTATGCAGCAGCAGCACACAACTCAAGGCCACCCGCATTCCTGCTCCGGCCCTGCTGCTGGCTGCAGCCAGGCACTCGCGCATGCTGGCCTTGTGTGGGAGATACAGGGAGACTGCAGCATGGGTGGGCGTAGAGAGAGGGGAGAGAGGGGAGAGAGGGGAGATAGGGGAGAGAGAGGAAGAGAGAGGGGAGAGAGAGGGGAGAGAGAGAGAGAGAGAGAGAGAGAGAGAGAGGAGAGAGAGGGGAGAGAGGGGAGAGAGAGAGGAGAGAGAGAGAGAGAGGGCAGAGAGGGGAGAGAGCGGGGAGAGAGAGGAGAGAGGGGAGAGAGGGAAAGTGAGGAGAGGAGAGGGGAGAGAGGGGAGAGGGGAGAGAGGAGAGAGAGGGAAGAGAGAAAAGGAGAGGGAGAGGGGAAAAAGAGGAGAAAAGAGTGAGGAGAGAAGAGAGAGAGGGAGAGGGGAGAGGGGGGGAAGAGGGGAGAGAGAGGGAAAGAGGGCAGAGGAGAAAAAGAGAGGATGAGGGGAAAACAGGAGGGAAGATGAGAGAGAGGGAAAGTGAGGGGAGAGTGGAGAGAGGGCAGAGACAAAGAGAGGCTGAAGGAAAAAGAGGGGAAGAGGGGAGAAAAAGAGGGCAAAAGAGAGAGTGGAAAAAGAGGGGGAGAGGAGAGAGGAGAAGAAGAGGGGAAAAGAGAAGAGGAAGAAAAAAGGGGGGAAGAGATGAGAGAGAGGGGAAGTAGTGGGGGAGAGAGGAGAGAAAAAACAGGGAGAGCAAAGAGATCAAATTGAGAGAGTGAGGTGTAGAGAGAGGAGAGAGACACGTGGATGACCTTTCATTTGAACTTGCCAGGTGGAGTTAGTGGTACAGCATGGAAAGAGACCCTTCGGCCCAACTCATGCATGCCGACCAAGATGCCCCATCGAAGCTAGTCCCACATGCCTACCTTTGACCCATACTGCTCTACACCTGTCCAAGTGTCTTTTAAAATAGACAATAGACAACAGGTGCAGGAGTAGGCCATTCGGCCCTTCGATCCAGCACCGCCATTCAATGTGATCATGGCTGATCATCCCCAATCAGTACCCCGTTCCTGCCTTCTCCCCATATAACCATATAACAATTACAGCACGGAAACAGGCCATCTCGACCCTTCTAGTCCGTGCCGAACACATATTCTCCCCTAGTCCCATCTACCTGCACTCAGACCATAACCCTCCATTCCCTTCCCGTCCATATAACTAGCCAATTTATTTTTAAATGATAAAAACGAACCTGCCTCCACCACCTTCACTGGAAGCTCATTCCACACCGCTACCACTCTCTGAGTAAAGAAGTTCCCCCTCATGTTACCCCTAAATTTCAGTCCCTTAATTCTCAAGTCATGTCCCCTTGTTTGAATCTTCCCTACTCTCAGTGGGAAAAGCTTTTCCACGTCAACTCTGTCTATCCCTCTCATCATTTTAAAAACCTCTATCAAGTCCCCCTTAACCTTCTGCGCTCCAAAGAATAAAGCCTAATGTGATCATGGCTGATCATCCACAATCAGTACCCCGTTCCTCTCTATTTTGTTGACTATCCCCTGACTCCACTATTTTTAAGAGCCCTATGTAGCTCTCTCTTAAAAGCATCCAGAGAACCGGCCTCCACCACCCTCTGAGGCAGAGAATTCCACAGACTCACAACTCTCTGTGAGAAAATAGTGTTTCCTCGTCTCCGTTCTAAATGGCTTACCCCTTATTCTTAAATGGTCAAATGGAGAGCGTGCAAATTCCACACAGACAGCACCAGAGGTCAGGATCGAACCCGGGTCACCGAAGCTGCGTCACGGGGCCGCCATCAACCGAGGAGCCGCCAATCTCCGTCGCCTTGTTGTCCCGAGTTACAAGCGGCTTGAACGTAAATATTGGCGATGGACTTGATGAGTATGTTGGGAATAGGAATGATGTAACTCAGCAACAGGCATGCCGGCACGGTGAGGTGATGCCTGGTCTCCTCCATGTGGCATAAATATCATCTGTTTCTTTCGGAGGTCACTGCTGGAGGTCAGACTCCCACCAGTGTGATTCTACGGACAGACAGAGTCGCTGACAGCTGCTGCACACAAAGGCATAGGCCAGCTTATCGAAGCGAGTCACAAAATGCTGGAGGAACTCAGCGGGTCAGGCGGCATTCTTTACTTTAGAGATACAGCGCGGAAACAGGCCCTCTGGCTCACCGAGTCCGCGCCGACCAGCGATCCCTGCACGCTAACACTACCCTACACACACTACGGACAATTTTACATTGATATATTTACACCAAGCCAATTAACCTACAAACCTGCACGTCTTTGGAGCCTGGGAGGAAACCGAAGATCTCGGAGAAAACCCACGCAGGTCACGGGGAGAACGTACAAAGTTCTGAGCTACTATCTACCTCATTGGAGGCCTTCTAAACTTGGATGGAGTGGATGTGGAGAGGATGTTTCCACTGGTGGGAGAGTCCAGGACAAGAGGGCACAACCTCAGAATAAAAGGGCGTACCTTTAGAAAAGAGACAAGGAGGAATGTCTTTAGTCAGAGGTGGTGAATGTGTGGAATTCTCTGTGAAATTGTCCCAAATGTGTGCAGGATAGTGTTGGCGTACAGGGTGATCGCTGGTCGGCACAGACTCGGTGGGCAGAAGGGCCTGTTTCCGCAAAGTATCTCTGAAGTCTAAAGTAATTTCCCTCGTTCTTGCCGTTGGAGCTGATGACTTCCTCGCAAAGACTGTGCACATTCGCATATTCTGCTTGGCTGCTGCAAAGGGTGGTGGTGGGTGTATGGAACAAGCTGCCAGAGGAGGTGGTTGAGGCTGGGACTATCCCAACGTTTAAGAAACATTTAAACAGGCACATGGATAGGACAGGGTTGGAGGGATATGGACCAAACGCAGGCAGGTGGGGACTAGTGTAGCTGGGACATTGTTGGTCAGCATGGACAAGTTGGGCCGAAGGGCCTGTTTCCATGCTGTATCACTCTATGAGTCAAAGTAACGATTCCACTGTTCTATCTGGGACATATGACAATAAAATACTCTTGAGAGACACAAAATGCTGGAGTAACTCAGCGGGACAGGCAGCATCTGTGGATAGAAGGAATGGATGGGTGACGTTTCGGGTCGAGACCCTTCTTCTTCAGTTTTGTCCTGAAACGTCATCCATTCCTTCTCTCCAGAGATGCTGCCTGACCCGCTGAGTTACTCCAGCTTTTTGTGTCTATCTTCGGTTTAAACCAGCATCTGCAGTTCCTTCTTACACAATTGACCCTTGACCAGTGACTCATGACCAGTGACTCGTGATTCTTGACTCGTGACCATGACCCCTGACCTGTGATGTGACCCCTAACTCGTGGCCTGTGACCCGTGACCCTTGACTTGTGACCCATGACTCTTGAGAAATTATTGGGCCAGACCTTGTGCAGGAGACGAATTCAAACGCTCTCCTGAGGTGACGCTGACACTGAAACACTGGGGGCTGTTATTGCTCGTGATAGGCAGGCTGGCTGACTGACTCACGCTGTATCTATGTAACGGACACGCGAGAGGCCTCGGTGATTTACTGAAACATAAACCACAGGGTGACATTGGGCCCACACTAACCGACGTGAAGGGCACGCCCAGCACGGAAACCAGACAAACAGGTTCTTCTCCTGTTCAAAGGTATCAAGCGATGACTGATCGCTATCAAAATAGTTCCACGAATTGAGAAAATGTCAATATGTTATTTGATTTTGGAGATTTACGGTCCACTCTAAAGTGAAGAGCAGAATGGAGCAACGAAATAGTAAATAAATGAGAGTCCAGAATCAGAGGGCGCAGCCTCAGAAATAAAGGACGTACTTTCACAAAGGGGATGTGGGGGACCACGTGGGTTTTCTTCGGGTGCTCTGGTTTCATCCCACGCTCCAAAGCCATACAGACATAGGTTGATTGGCTTCAGTAAAATTGTAAATTGTCTCTAGTGTGTAGGATAGTGCAGGTGTGCAGGGTGATTACTGGTCGGCATGGACTCGGTGGGCCGAAGGGCCTGTTTCCGCCAGGTATCTCTAAAGTCTAAAGTGTAAATGAAGCGTCGTGTCCACAGACACAATTATTACTTGACCTTCGCTATCTACTCCCGCTAGTTCTTGTTGCACGCATCACTGTGTGGCACGGTGGCGCGGCAGTAGAGTTGCTGCCTCAAAGCGCCAGAGACACGGGTTCGATCCTGACCTCGGGTGCTGTCTGTACGGAGTTTGCACGTTCTCCCCGTGACCTGCGTGGGTTTTCTCCGAGATCTTCGGTTTCCTCCCACACTCCAAAGTTTGTAGATTAATTGGCTTGGTGTCAATATAAATTGCCGCTAGAGTGTGCAGGATAGCGTAAGTGTGCGAGGATCGCTGGTCGCTGCGGACTGGGTGGGCGGAAGGGCCTGTTTCCGCGCTGTAAATAAACTAAACCTCAGCCCGACCAAACCAGATTCCCAGCATCTTCAAGGTCAGGTTTGATGGTATAGAAACTTACAAAATTCTTAAGGGGTTGGACAGGCTAGATGCAGGAAGATTGCTCCCGATGTTGGGGAAGTCCAGGACAAGGGGTCACAGCTTAAGGATAAGGGGGAAATCCTTTAAAACCGAGATGAGAAGAACTTTTTTCACACAGAGAGTGGTGAATCTCTGGAACTCTCTGCCGCAGAGGGTAGTTGAGGCCACAGTTCATTGGCTATATTTAAGAGGGAGCTAGATGTGGCCCTTGTGGCTAAGGGGGTCAGAGGGTATGGAGAGAAGGCAGGTACGGGATACTGAGTTGGATGATCAGCCATGATCATATTGAATGGCGGTGCAGGTTCGAAGGGCCGAATGGCCTACTCCTGCACCTAATTTCTATGTTTCTATGTTTCTATGTACCGAGGTACAGTGAAAAGCTTTTGTTGCGTGCTAACCAGTCAGCGGAAAGACAACACATGATTACAGTTTCATTGTTTTGTCACTGCGGGTGAAAATTAAAACACTATAAATGCTGGAAATGGAACTCATTCTTTCTAATCTAGGCAGCATCCTGGTAAAATGCAGAAACAAAGAACTACAGGTTGCTCGAAGGGCCGAATGGCCTACTCCTGCACCTAATTTCTATGTTTCTATGTTTCTATGGTGAAGGGGACAGAAGATCGGTCGGGCCAGTTGCCAAAGAACATGGCCCCCCTCTTCCTGCGGTCCACCCTGGCTCCCGTGGCCGACTCACACAGGTCGCAGATACTGATCAATCTGCGGACCGACCCTGGATCCGAGCAGAAGACGGAGACATCGTCCATGTACAGAGTGCCCACACTGCCCGGCAATGTCACTCCTCTTATGCTCATGTCCTTCATGATGGACTCGGACAAAGATTCAATACAACAGTCAAACAAGACAGCAGAGAGAGGGGACATCCCTGACTCACTCCAGACCTGATCGGGAAGCTGTGTAGGAAGGAACTGCAGATGCTGCTTTAAAGCGAAGATAGGCACAAAAAGCTGGAGTAACTTAGCAGGAGACACAAAAAGCTGGAGCGCTGAGTTACTCCAGCGTTTTGTGTCTGACCCGGAAGCTATCCGTTTCCCACCCGTTGTTCAGTTTAGAGATACAGTGTGGAAACAGGCCCTTCGGCCCACCGAGTCCATGCCGGCCATCCAACGATCACCCGTACAGGAGTTCTATCCCACACATTGGGGACAATTTACAGAAGCCAATTAACCTACAAACCTGTACATCTTTGGTGTGTGGGAGGAAACTGGAGCACCCGGAGAAAACCCACAGTGTGTGCAAACTCCTTACAGACAGCATGTGTCGAAAAACACTGCAGATGCTGGTATATACCGAAGATAGACACAAAATGTCGGCGGTTCAGGCAGGAATCTCTAGAGAAAAAGGATGGGTGACATTTCGGGTCAGGTCTCTTTTTCAGACCCTCTCAGCCTGAAGAAGGTCCCGGCCCGAAACGTCACCCATCCTATTTCTCCAGAGACACTCGCCAACCCGCTGAGTTACTCCAATATTTTGTGTCTACTTCCCATACAAACAGCTTTAGGATGTGGCTAGGGTCAAACGCGGGTCTCTGGCGCTGCTGTAAGTCCGCAACTCTACCGCTGCGCCACCATGATTGAGACTGCCCGACATATATCAGTGTAGAACTCTTGGATCCAGTTTCCTGATTCCTTTACCAAAGCCCACTTCGGAGAGCTCACTCATCACGTACGTCCTGTGTGATATCCTGCCTAAGGCTTCTCGTGAGACATGTATCATTTTGTGTGTTGCAGAGTGAGACCACGGTGGTCTGTGCAAGCAAGCCACACGTATCTGGTGTAAGCTTCGCTCGGTCAACCTGCGGTTTATTTAATGTACTCTTGCTTTGATTTAAAAAAAACAGTTCAATTTGGAAGCCACAAGGTTTATACTTTAGAGATACAGCGCGGAAACAGGCCCTTCGGTCCACCAATTCTATGCTGCCCAGCGATCGCTCCGTACACCAGCTCTATCCTACACACACAAAGGGACAGTTTCTTTTCACATTTTCTACAATTATCCCAAAGCCAATTAATCTACAAACCTGTACGTCTTTGGGATGTGGGAAGAAACTGGAGCACCCGGAGAAAACCCACGCGGTCACAGGGAGAACGTGCAAATTCTGTACAGACAACACCCACAGTCGGGATCGAACCCGGGTCTCTGGCGCTGTGAGGCAGCAACTCTACCGCTGCGCCACCGTGTCGCCCTGTTTTAAGCAAGATATTTAGCTATGACAAGTACAGACTTATGGAACAGGCAACTAACGAAAACTCACACTTATGAAAACTCACTCTTATGAAAACTCGCTCTTATGGAAAGTCACACTTACGAAAACTCACACTTGTGAAAACTCACTCTTATGAAAACTCGCACTTATGGAAAGTCACACTTGCGAAAACTCACACTTATGAAAACTCACACTTATGAAAACACACACTTATGAAAACTCACACTTATGAAAACACACACTTATGAAAACTCACACTTACGAAAACTCACACTTGTGAAAACTCATATTTGTGAAAACACGCTTATGAAAACTCACACTTATGAAAACTCACACTTATGAAAACTCACATTTATGAAAACTCACTTATGAAAACTCACACTTATGGAAACTCACCCTGGCGTAAACAATTGAGGCAGGTTGTAAACTCCACAGCGCTGCACCATCACTCCAGTTTTCATCAGCAACAAGCCGGTAATGGCGATGGTGCTTACCCAGAATGCTGCGTGATGCAGAAAGTGCCCTGGATGCCACTGAGACAGTTAATACCCACAGTGACGTTTCACAGAGTGCTGGAGTAACTCAGCGGGTCAGGCAGCATCTGTAGAGAACATGGATAGGTGACGTTTCACAGAGTGCTGGAGTAACTCAGCGGGTCAGGCAGCATCTGTAGAGAACATGGATAGGTGACGTTTCACAGAGTGCTGGAGTAACTCAGCGGGTCAGGCAGCATCTGTGGAGAAATGGAATGGGTGGCATTTCGGGTCGAGACCCTTCTTCAGACTGAAAGATAGAGAAGGCCAGAACAAAACGAAACTCAAGAGGTTGTTTTCCATCGATTCCATGGCCGCTAAAAGTTGTTGTTCTGTGCTTTATCTCCCAGCGTGCAGAGATTTCATTTAAATCCCCAATGTGTGTTCTTCCGTCCTCTGGCCCGCTGAGTTATTTAGGAACTTTGGGTCCTTTTTAGAACTAGTGTGAACGGGTCATCGGTGGTCGGTATGGGCCCGGTGGGCCGAAGGGCCTGTTTCAATGCTGATCTTTCAATTTAATAAATCAATCTGAGGCAGACAAGTAGGAGTTAAAATTTCAACCTGACACCTATAATCAGAGCTTCATATACTTGAACAGTGAAATAAAGTTAATACATTTAAATTTGTCCATTTATATGTGAAGAAATAAATATGAATTTAGCTACATGTATAATTAATTCACAGAAATGTATATGCCTGGATTATTGCTTAATCAGTTCATCTGATTAATGTGCAGATATTAATTCTATATTAATGAAGAGAGTCTGTTCTCCATTAAAGGACAAGTGGAACAGCACAGACGTTAAGCCTTTGTCATCCAAACCGGGCGGCACGGTGGCGCAGCGGTAGAGTTGCTGCCTCACAGCGACAGAGACCCGGGTTCGATCCTGACTACGGGTGCCGTCTCTACGGAGTTTGCACGTTCTCCCCGTGACCTGCGTGGGTTTTCTCCGAGATCTTCGGTTTCCTCCCACACTCCAAAGACGTACAGGTTTGTAGGTTAATTGGTTTGGTAAATTTTAAAAAGTGTCTGTAGGATAGTGTTAATGTGCGGGGAATCGCTGGTCGGCACCAACCCGTTGGGCCGAAGGGCCTGTTTCTGCGCCGTATCTCTAAAACTAAAAAACTAATTTGTTTTGGATAATGTCATAAGGTCACAAGGGATAGGAGTAGAATTAGGCCATTCGGTCCATCAAGTCTACTCCGCCATTCAATCATGGCTGATCTATCTCTCCCTCCTAACCCCTTTCTCCTGCCTTCTCCCCATAACCCCTGACACCCGCACTAATCCGTTAAATGTAATTATGTTGTGTCTGGGGTCTATTTGTGTGTAATGTATGGCTGCAGAAACGGCATTTCGTTTGGACCTCCAGGGGTCCAAATGACAATTAAATTGACTCTTGACTCTTGACTCTTGACTCTTGACTCTCTTAATCAAGAATCTAATAGTGTTAGTGTGCGGAGATCGCCGGTCGGAGCGGACTCGATGGGCCGAAGGGCCTGTTTCCGCACTGTATCTATAAAAAACATTTTTTTTAAACTAAACACAAGGTTGACTCCTTCCCTGGGAAGTGGTGTCTCTGGAAGGAAACGCATGGGGTATAAGTTACAAGGTCAGCGGGTGGAGTCTGGGACAGTTTGTGTTGGGGACTTAATTCCTTGTGGCATTGACTGGGGAAAGCCAGCAGACACAAGACAACAGCTGCTGCAGTGCGGAGCTCCAACAATCTGCTAGAGGATCACAGCGGGTCAGACAGCACCTGTGGCTGGGAGGGTGAGGGGTCGGGGCGAAGGAATCGAAGACATTTCATGTCAAAACCCTGCACCAGAATAAAAGGGGCATTTACTCATTCATCATCTTCTGTCGTTTAGTTTAGAGATACAGCGCAGAAACAGGAGAGCATCAGCCCCACCGAGACCATGTCACCCAGCGATCCCTGTCCACTCACTCTGTACCACACACTAGGGCCAACTAACCTACAAAACTGGACACAAATGCTGGAGAAACTCAGCGGGTGCAGCAGCATAGAAACATAGAAACATAGAAATTAGGTGCAGGAGTAGGCCATTCGGCCCTTCGAGCCTGCACCGCCATTCAATATGATCATGGCTGATCATCCAACTCAGTATCCCGTACCTGCCTTCACTCCATACCCTCTGATCCCCTTAGCCACAAGGGCCACATCTAACTCCCTCTTAAATATAGCCAATGAACTGTGGCCTCGACTACCCTCTGTGGCAGAGAATTCCACAGATTCACCACTCTCTGTGTGAAAAAAGTTCTTCTCATCTCGGTTTTAAAGGATTTCCCCCTTATCCTTAAGCTGTGACCCCTTGTCCTGGACTTCCCCAACATCGGGAACAATCTTCCTGCATCTAGCCTGTCCAACCCCTTAAGAATTTTGTAAGTTTCTATAAGATCCCCTCTCAATCTCCTAAATTCTAGAGAGTATAAACCAAGTCTATCCAGTCTTTCTTCATTCAGCATCTATGGAGCAAAGGAATAGGCGACGTTTCAGGTCGAGACCCTTCTTCAGAACGTCACCTATTTCCTTCGCTCCATAGATGCTGCTGACACCCACTGAGTTTCTCCAGCATTTTTGTCTACCTTCGATTTTCCAGCATCTGCAGTTCCTTCTTAAACCTGCAAAACTCTGCGTCTTTGGATTGTGGGAGGAATCCGGAGCACCCAGAGAAAACCCAGGCAGGTCGCAGGGAGAACATGCAAACTCCATACAGGCAGCACCCGTAGTCAGGATCGAACCCGGGTCTCTTGCATTGAAAGGCAGCGACTCTTAATGCCACCTTGCCACCCAATGAGGGGTGATCTTATACACCTTAATTAAAGCATGAGGGGAATAGATTGGGTGAATGTATCGAGTCTCTTGCCCAGAGTAGGGGAATAGAAAACCAGAGGACAGAGATTCATTATCGCTAATCATTACTACAATAAAAAAAAAATTGTGCACCTGGATGGAGGTGCAGTGAAAAACCTTTGTTTTTGCGCTGTGCAGTCGAAGAACGGTCTCAAGCCGAAACGTCACCCATTCCTTCTCTCCAGAAATGCTGCCTGTCCTGCTGGCTTGAAACATATAAGATTGTTAAGGGTTTGGACACGCTGGAGGCAGGAAACATGTTCCCGATGTTGGGGGAGTCCAGAACCAGGGGCCACACAGTTTAAGAATAAAGGGTAAGCCATTTAGAACGGAGACGAGGAAACACTTTTTCTCACAGAGAGTGGTGAGTCTGTGGAATTCTCTGCCTCAGAGGGCGGTGGAGGCCGGTTCTCTGGATACTTTCAAGAGAGAGCTGGATAGGGCTCTTAAAGATAGCGGAGTCAGGGGATATGGGGAGAAGGCAGGAACGGGGTACTGATTGGGGATGATCAGCCATGATCGCATTGAATGGCAGTGCTGGCTCGAAGGGCCGAATGGCCTACTCCTGCACCTATTGTCTATTGTCTATTGAGTTACTCCAGCATTTTGTGCTAATCCTTGCACTATACGCAATCACAGTCAAGCCGTCCCTCAGATAAAGGACAGAGCACGGAACGCTGCCATGGTGACATTGGAATGCTGAAAGCACTTCAGCAGATGCCACATTCCTGCAGCATCTGATAATGGGGACAAGGTGAGATCGGAGCCATCGCCCGGCTAATCATCGGCTTGTGATCCCACGGCAAGAGGTGCCAGGACCATGCATGGAGTGACAATGGCAACTGGACAATGTCACTGGACACTCCAGCTGTCAGCAAGGCAACTGTGGCTGCCCTCCAGCCCGTGGACAAGGATGGAATGCACAAGCTTTACAAGGCACTGGCCTGACCGCATGTGGAGCATTATTCACCAATTCACTGGATGTTTTCAAGATTAGCTCTTAGGGCTAACATAGAAACATAGAAAATAGGTGCAGGAGTAGGCCATTCGGACCTTCGAGCCTGCACTGCCATTCAATATGATCATGGCTGATCATCCAACTCAGTATCCTGTACCTGCCTTCTCTCCATACCCCCTGATCCCTTTCGCCACAAGGGCCACATCTAACTCCCTCTTAAATATAGCCAATGAACTGAGGCCTCAACTACTTTCTGTGGCAGAGAATTCCACAGATTCACCACTCTCTGTGTGAAAAATGTTTTTTCTCATCTCGGTCCTAAAGGATTTCCCTCTTATCCTTAAACTGTGACCCCTTGTTCTGGGCTTCCCCAACTTCCTGCATCTAGCCTGTCCAACCCCTTAAGAATTTTGTAAGTTTCTATAAGATCCCCCCTCAATCTTCTAAATTCTAGCGAGTACAAGCCGAGTACTAACGGAATCAAGGGGTATGGGGAAAAAGCAGTAACGAGGTAGTGATTGTGGATGGCAGACAAAAATGCTGGAGAAACTCAGCGGGTGCAGCAGCATCTATGGAGCGAAGGAAATAGGCAACGTTTCGGGTCAAAACCCTTCACTGTGATGGATGCTCATGTTAAATATGTTTTTGAATCTGTTGCTTTTAATTGTATGACTGACCTGGCCAGTGAAATTCCGCATATGTTGCAAAACATACTTAGCGAATAAAATATGATTCTGATTCCGATTCTAAATGGCTTTCCCCTTATTCTTAAACTGTGGCCCCTGGTTCTGGACTCCCCCAACATGTTTCCTGCCTCTAGCGTGTCCAAACCCTTAATAATCTTAGTGTTTAAGAAGGAACTGCAAGTACTGGAAAATCGAAGGTACACAAAAATGCTGGGGAAACTCAGCGGGTGCAGCAGCATCTATGGAGCGAAGGAAATAGGCAACGTTTTGTCCCGAAACGTTGCCTATTTCCTTCGCTCCATAGATGCTGCTGCACCCGCTGAGTTTCTCCAGCATTTTTGTGTACCTTAATAATCTTATATGTTTCAATAAGATCCCCTCTTATCCTTCTAAATTCCAGAGTGTACAAACCCAGCCGCTCCATTCCCAGATTGGAAATGTCAAAGACTAAAGGCTACAGCTTTAAGGTGAGAGAGAGGTGTGGGGGACAAGTGTTTTTCTTCTCTTTAAACCTTCCTTCCTACTGATTCAGACAATATCATCTGCTTATTTTTGCTAACAAGATTTGTCAATGTCCCTGCACCTCATCACCAGAACAAGGGGTCACAGTTTAAGGATAAGGGGGAAGTCTTTTAGGACCGAGATGAGAAAATTATTTTTTACATAGAGAGTGGTGAATCTGTGGAATTCTCTGCCACAGAAGGTAGTTGAGGCCACAGTTCATTGGCTATATTTAAGAGGGAGTTAGATGAGGCCCTTGTGGCTAAAGGGATCAGGGGGTATGGAGAGAAGGCAGGTATGGGATACTGAGTTGGATGATCAGCCATGATCATATTGAAGGGCGGTGCAGGCTCAAAGGGCCGAATGGCCTCTACTCCTGCACCTGTTGTCTATGTTTCTATCATACAGTTCATGTGACAATGAGAAATGTTACAGGTGAGTCAAACAGATTCAACCTACACTGCACTGTAGCTGGGTAGGGCGGCACGGTGGCGCAGCGGTAGAGTTGCTGCCTCACGGCACCCGGGTTCGATCCTGGCGACGGGTGCTGTCTATACGGAGTTTCCACGTTCTCCCCGCGACAGTGTGGGTTTTCTCAGAGACTCACTCTCCAAAGACATGCAGCTTCGTAGAAAAATTGCCTTGGTGTGTGTGTGTGTAAACTATCCCCTGTGTGAGTGTGCAGGATAGAGTTAATGTGCGATTAATGTGATCACTGGTCAGTACGGACTCGGTGGGCCGAAGGGCCTGTTTGCGCGCTGTATCTCTGAACTAACACTGGTTATAAAATGGCCGGTGAAATCAGGACCACGAATAATGATTAGCTGGTGGAGCAAGCGAGCTAAATGCGGCTGGTCCCATTTCACCCAGGACCGGAGCAGTTGTTGGAAAGGCATGTTGCACGTCCCATCTGTTTGGATCCAAGCCCAAATATGTGGGATGAAAGGGCCTTGTTGGAGCCCGCCCGACACCCTGTCCCTGTCCATAAGCAGCAGGTGCATTCCATACATTGCTGCAGCAACAAAAGGCCATCATAAAGATTCAATGATCAATGCATCAACTGTTGCTTTATTATCACGGGCACCAAGGTGCAGTGAGATCCCCTTTTTGCACAGAGATCAGCATGTAGGAACCAACTGCAGATGCTGCTTTTGTGAATGACTGAAGGAGGGTCTCAATAGACAGTAGACAATAGGTGCAGGAGTAGGCCATTCGGCCCTTCGAGCCAGCACCGCCATCCAATGTGATCATGGCTGATCATCCCCAATCAGTACCCCGTTCCTGCCTTCTCCCCATATCCCCTGACTCCGCTATTTTTAAGAGCCCTATCTAGCTCTCTCTTGAAAGCATCCAGAGAACCGGCCTCCACCGCCCTCTGAGGCAGAGAATTCCACAGACTCACCACTCTCTGTGAGAAAAAGTGTTTCCTCGTCTCCGTTCTAAATGGCTTACCCCTTATTCTCAAACTGTGGTCCCAGGTTCTGGGTCTCGACCCGATACATCACCCATTCCTTCTCTCCAGAGATGCTGCCTGTCCCACTGAGTTACTCCAGCATTTTGTGTCTATCTTCAGAAAGTTAATCGCCTTACTGGTTAAGGGTGGCATAGTGGCACAGCGGCAGAGCATCAGAGGCCTGGGTTCGATCCCGACTACGGGCGCTGCCTGTACGGAGTTTGCATGTTCTCCCCGTGACCGCGTGGGTTTTCTCCGGGTGCTCCGGATTCCTCCCACACACTAAAGGTGTACAGGTTTGTAATTTAATTGGCTTTGGTAAAATTGTAAATTGTCCCTAGTGTGTGTGTGTGTGTGCGTGTGTGTGGGTGTGTGTGTGTGTGTGTGTGTGTGTGTGTGTGTGTGTGTGTGTGTGTGTGTGTGTGTGTGTGTGTGTGTGTGTGTGTGTGTGTGTGTGATAATGCTAGTGTCTGGGGGTCGCTGGTTGGTGCAGGCTCAGTGGACCGAAGGGCCTAGTTCCGCGCTGCATCTCCAAAACAAACCAAACTAAACTGTAGGTGGACAAAAATGCTGGAGAAACTCAGCGGGTGCAGCAGCGTCTATGGAGCGAAGGAAATAGGCAACGTTTCGGGCTGAAACCCTTAAGGAAATAGGCAACGTTTCGGGTCGAAACCCTTAAGGAAATAGGCAACGTTTCGGGCCGAAACCCTTAAGGAAATAGACAACGTTTCGGGCCGAAACCCTTAAGGGTTTCGTCCCGAAACGTTGCCTATTTCCTTTGCTCCATAGATGCTGCTGCACCCAGGCACGGAACTCACTATCAAAATATGGAGGGGACTGGGGGAACACAATTTTTAGTGGCTGCGCGCGCATGCGCACACTCACACGCGGGAGGCTGCGGAGGCTCAACCCAGCGCTAAATGCAGCTCAACTATGCCTGTCTCGCCGGGTTAACCAACAAGCCCTGCCTGGACTGACAGGACACCAGCGCTGCCTCTCCGCGCTGGCCATATTTCCTGCAAGCCCTGGCGGGACAGGCAGAGTTGAGCTGGGTTTAGTGCTGCTTCTCTGCGCTGGCTGTGGGCCTGGGGGTTCAGCTCGCGTCTGATTCCCGACCTCCCTGGCCATCCGTGGGGACGGGACAGCGCTGGAGAGCCGGGATCGATCCTGCCTGTGGATGAGGCGCAAGTCTGTGCCACGTCTCCCTCCTCCAATCCTCAGTCCCACCGCTCCCACTCCTCCCTCCTCTAATGATCGCGCTGAATCATCACGTCCCGCACCTATCGCCTGTCTCTCTCGTCCAATCGCCGCCCCCGATCAGCAGTCCTGCCCCCACTGTCTCGCTCCATAGATGCTGCTGCACCCGCTGAGTTTCTCCAGCATGTTTGTGTACCTTCGATTTTCCAGTACCTGCAGTTCCTTCTTAAACACTAAGATTATTAAGGGTTTGGTCACGCTAGAGGCAGGAAACATGTTGAGGGAGTCCAGAACCAGGGGCCACAGTTTAAGAATAAGGGGAAAGCCATTTAGAATCAGAATCAGAATCATATTTTATTCGCTAAGTATGTTTTGCAACATATGAGTAATTTCACTGGCCAGGTCAGTCATACAATTAAAAGCAACAGATTCAAAAACATATTTAACATGAGCATCCATCACAGTGAAGGGTTTTGACCCGAAACGTTGCCTATTTCCTTCGCTCCATAGATGCTGCTGCACCCGCTGAGTTTCTCCAGCACTTGTGTCTACCTTCGATTTTCCAGCATCTGCAGTTCCTTCTTAAACTAAACTGCAGCAGCTCTGCAGAATTTAATCAAGAATGATATTAATATTAAACAGTTAAATTAGCTGGGAGTAATTTTGCAAGTTTGGCCGCCAACCTTTTATTTCTGCGCAGATAATCACACCGTCCCGAGCTCGCGTTTTAGTGAAGGTGAATTAAAACATATTTACATTACTTGATTAAGTCTATTGTCTTATTCATCGGAACATGCTTATTCTGATACTTCATTTACTGCCTACAGTTATTAAACATCTGACAGCTTCTTCACAGCACAGCTAATTAAATAAATTAGATCCAATCATCCACAAATATACACGTTAATAAGCTTTCTGCTGTAAAAAATAGTGGGGGGGGGGGGGGGGGCTGATTTTGACTTTGACTCACACGCAGATGACACAGCATCAAACAGTATACATAGAAGACAGAATATAGATGCATCTTATTAGAGTCTCCATGTGGTACAGCCCGAGAACAGTGCTTGCATTTATATCAAGGCTTTCTCTATCACAAACCTCTGAAGAGTGTTTAGTTTAGTTTAGATTAGAGATACAGCGCGGAACAGGCCCTTCAGCCCACCGAGTCCGCGCCGACCAGCGATCCCCGCACACTAACGCTGTCCTACAGGATCCAACTAGGGATGTTATAATTTTTACCGAAGCCAATTAACTTACAAACCCGCAAGTCTTTGGATTGTGGGAGGAAACCGGAGCACCCGGAGAAAACCCACGCGGGTCACGGGAAGAATGTACAATCTCCGTACAGACAGCGCCCGTAGTCAGGATCGAACCCGGGTCTCTGGCGCTGTGAGGCAGCAGCTCTACCGCTGCACCACCATGCCATGCTTAATGCAATTACATCTTGCAACGCAATGATTTGTATATAACTAAATTCGACAGTGTTACCGTGGCAGCTATTACGGATGACTAGTTAATCATTTTTGTTTCAGATCGGCTGATACATTTTATCCAATACGCCTGGAAACCCCGTGAGGTCATTTAATCACATTTGCAAAGACAAATTATCGCAATCCAACCTCCCTTCCATCGCCTCCATCTACACCTCACGCTGCCTCGGCAAGGCCAGCAGCATCATCAAGGACCAGTCTCACCCCGGCCACTCCCTCTTCTCCCCTCTCCCATCGGGCAAGAGGTACAGAAGTGTGAAAACGAACACACACACCTCCAGATTCAGGGACAGTTTCTTCCCGGCTGTCATCAGGCAACTGAACCATTCTCTCACCAACTCGAGAGCGGTCCTGATCTCCCATCTACCTCAATGGAGACCCTCGGACTATCTTCAATCTGACTTTACTGGACTTTACACTAAACACTACTCCCTTTATCCTGTATCTGTACACTGTGGACAGCTTGATTGTAATCATGTATATTCGTTGCGCTGTCCAACAGTTATAGGGTATAAAAAATAGATTTTGCAGGTTCGATCCTGACCACGGGCGCTGTCTGTACGGAGTTTGTACGTTCTCCCTGTGACCGCGTGGGTTTTCTCCAGGGTCTCCAGGTTTCCTCCCACCCTCTAAAGACGTGCGGGTTTGCAGGTAAATTGGCTTCGGTAAAATAGTAAATTGGCCCCAGTGTGTGAGGTAGCGCTAGTGTACGGGGTGATCGCTGGTCGGAGCGGGCTCGGTGGACCGAAGGGCCCGTTTCCGCGTTGTATCTCTAAAGCCTAAAGTCATTCGCCGAGATAAGAGCGGGTGTGAATTTGAAAAGACAGGAAACAACTTAGTTCAGCGTTTGAACCAACGTGCGAGACCTCTTATCATGCAGGACCTGTTGGAAGATTAGACTGGAGTCTCACCCAGAGCTGTAGATCAGAGGGATCTATAACACTCATGGGCCCACTGACATTGAACATGAAAGCAATCGAAAAAACAAGTGTTCAAAGGACCGGTGTCCCCAAAGTTTAAATTGTCATCGTATTCTCTCAGTGTTGGTGTGCTGTTGTGTCTCAATGCCTTCATGTTTGTTTCTGTCAGTGTATGTAGCTTAAGGCAGGACAATGTGTAAAAGGTTGAGGGGTGATCTTATAGAGGTGTTTAAGGCAAGAGGATTAGATAGAATGCACAGTCTTTTGCCCAGTGTTGGGGAATCAAAAGCCAGAGGGCCATAGGGTTTTAAGGTGAAAACATAGAAACATAGAAAATAGGTGCAGGAGTAGGCCATTCGGCCCCTTCGAGCCTGCACCACCATTCAATATGATCATGGCTGATCATCCAACTCAGTATCCCGTACCTGCCTTCTCTCCATACCCTCTGATCCCCTTAGCCACAAGGGCCACATCTAACTCCCTCTTAAATATAGCCAATGAACTGGCCTCGACTACCCTCTGCGGCAGAGAGTTCCAGAGATTCACCACTCTCTGTGTGAAAAAAGTTCTTCTCATCTCGGTTTTAAAGGATTTCCCCCTTATCCTTAAGCTGTGACCCCTTGTCCTGGACTTCCCCAACATCGGGAGCAATCTTCCTGCATCTAGCCTGTCCAACCCCTTAAGAATTTTGTAAGTTTCTATAAGATCCCCTCTCAATCTCCTAAATTCTAGAGAGTATAAATCAAGTCTATCCAGTCTTTCTTCATAAGACAGTCCTGACATCCCAGGAATCAGTCTAGTGAACCTTCTCTGCACTCCCTCTATGGCAATAATGTTCTTCCTCAGATTTGGAGACCAAAACTGTACGCAATACTCCAGGTGTGGTCTCACCAAGACCCCGTACAACTGCAGTAGAACCTCCCTGCTCCTATACTCAAATCCTCTTGCTATGAAAGCTAAGTGAGAGAGGAAGTGAGAGAGGAAAGATTTAATATGAGCCTGAGGGGCAGCTTTTTTCACACAACGGGTGGTGGGTGTATGGAACGAGCTGCCAGAGGAGGTAGATGAAGCAGGTACCGAAACATTTAAAAAAGCCATTTGGAATGGTAGGGAAGGTTTAGAGGGATATGGGCCACACGCGGGCAGGTGGGACTATTGCAGATGGGGCATGTTGGTCGGCGTGGGCAAGTTGGGCCGAAGGGCCTGTTTCCTCGCTGTATGACTCTAGAAAACATAGACATAGAAAACATAGAAATTAGGTGCAGGAGTAGGCCATTCGGCCCTTCGAGCCTGCAACGCCATTCAATATGATCATGGCTGATCATCCAACTCAGTATCCCGTACCTGCCTTCTCTCCATACCCCCTGATCCCCTTAGCCACAAGGGCCACATCTAACTCCCTCTATAACTGTGTCCAAATGCCTCTTAAAGTTTGTTACTATCCCAATCATCTCATGAAGGGACAGATAGAGGTGAATGCATGAACAATGGAACAATGAGGTTGTGTTTAAGAAGGAACTGCAGATGCTGGAAAATCGAAGGTACACAAAAATGCGGGAGAAACTCAGCAGGTGCAGCAGCATCTATGGAGCGAAGGAAATAGGCAACGTTTCGGGACGAAACCCTTACGGGTTTCGGCCCGAAACGTTGTCTATTTCCTTAAGGGTTTCGGCCCGAAACGTTGCCTATTTCCTTAAGGGTTTCGGCCCGAAACGTTGCCTATTTCCTTAAGGGTTTCGGCCCGAAACGTTGCCTATTTCCTTAAGGGTTTCGGCCCGAAACGTTGCCTATTTCCTTAAGGGTTTCGGCCCGAAACGTTGCCTATTTCCTTAAGGGTTTCGGCCCGAAACGTTGCCTATTTCCTTAAGGGTTTCGTCCCGAAACGTTGCCTATTTCCTTAAGGGTTTCGGCCCGAAACGTTGCCTATTTCCTTAAGGGTTTCGGCCCGAAACGTTGCCTATTTCCTTCGCTCCATAGATGCTGCTGCACCCGCTGATTTTCTCCAGCATTTTTGTCCACCTTCGGAACAATGATATTCTTACTTGCAGCAGCACAACAGGCCTGCAAACATTATACATTTGGATAATACTTAACCAACAAAATTAAAAAAAAATTAATATCCACAATATTAGTGTCAATATACCCAGAGTCCACAGTGCAACCAAAGGCAGTTCATTGTTGAGTTTAGTATCGTGCATGTTCAAGAGCCTGATGGTTGTTGGGAAGAAGCTATTCCTGATCCTGGTGATCACGGTTTTCAGACCACTGTGCCTTCTTATAGAAAAGATAGACACAAAGTGTTGGAGTAACTCAACGGGTCCAGCAGCCTCTCGGGGGGAAAAGCATGGTTGATGTTTCGGGTCGGGACCCTTCTTAAGATCCAATACATCACCTATCGTTTTTTTCTCCAGAGATGCTGCCTGACCCGTTGAGTTACTCCAGTACTTTGTGTCTGTCTTTGGTATAAACCAGCATCTGCTGTTCTTTTGTTTCTACGTCCTGTAGCTACGTGTTCAGGGGTGACGTGGTGATGTGCGTCTTTCATGAATTGCTCTGTTTCTGAGACGGCACTTCCTGTAGATCCCTTCGATGGTGGGGAGGTCAGTAGCCGTGATGGACCGGGCAGTGTCCATCACTCTCTGTAAGTCTGACGAAGGGTCTCGACCCGAAACGTCACCGATTCCTTCGCTCCATAGATGCTGCCTCACCCGCTGAGTTTCTCCAGTATTTTTGTCTACCACTCCCTTTAATCTCCTTTGTGAACGGGCATCCAAGTCGCTGATCAACTTCTACAGATGTACCATAGAAAGCATTTTATCGGGAGGCATCACAGCACGGTTTTGGTTCCATCCAAGATCCGAAGAAATTGCAGCGAATTGTGGACGCCTCTCAGCCCAGACCATCACACACACAAACCAACCTCCCTTCCATTGACTCCATCTACACCTCACGCTGCCTCGGCAAGGCCAGCAGCATCATCAAAGACAAGTCGCACCCCGGCCACTCCCTCTTCTCCCCTCTCCCATCGGGCAAAAGGTACAGGTGTGTGAAAACGCACACCTCCAGATTCAGGGACAGTTTCTTCCCAGCTTTTATCAGGCAACAGAACCATCCTACCACAACCAGAGAGCAGTGCTGAACTACTATCTACCTCATTGGAGATCCACGGACTATCCTTGATCGGACTTTACTGGCTTTACCTTGCGCTAAACGTTATTCCCTTATCTTGTACCTTTCCACTGTGGACGGCTCGATTGTAATCACGTTTTGTCTTTCCGCTGGCTGGATAGCACGCAACAAAAGCTTTTCACTGTACCTCGGTGCACGTGACTGTAGAGTAAGCTAAACTGAACTGCTACAGTAGCCACAGTTCCCTGGAGAAGTCGCATTCTGCTGGAGAATCCCCAACACCATTACGTTGCGAGACGTTGCTAAAAATATCCGGTGAGCAGCAGGAATTGCCACTCATCTAATCTCAATAAAACCTGCCAGATCTTTCAAGGTCGAGACATACTTGCTTCCATTTTTCAGGCAGTGCTGCATATTTGTTTCCTTCTTCAAGGGCTTGTTAATTCCTTTCCAGCTGACATTTCGAATAATGCCGCGTTGTATGTGCAGAAAATTAGATTATTCCTTTTAAAAACGAAAAATGGTTATTACTGTAGCTCCTGACAGCAGCGAGAAGCGAGACTTTCATCCACACAAGCCTCCTTCAGACACCGAATCATGAATAATTAATCCACCCTGGATTTCACAAACAAAACGAGTTCACGAGCAAGTGAAATCATTCACAAATTATTGAACTGGGAACACTCGTCAAATTTCATTTTTTTCTGTCAAATTATTGCAGAAGTACCTCACAAGAACAGATGCTCTCTCTGTGTTTAAAGCAGAGTTTCGGGAACATCAACTGATATCACAGTTGCATCAGCTCAAGCAAAAGACCACACAAGAAGCACAAATAGATTGCAAAGTGGAAGTTGAGGGGAAAACTAACGATACAAAATGCTGGAGTAACTCAGCGGGACAGGCGGCATCTCTAGAGAGAAGACCCTTCTTCAGTCTCAACCCGAAACGACACCCATTCCTTCTCTCCAGGGATGAGTCAAAGAGTCAAAAGAAATTCTTGCTTTGCTTCAGCACAACAGAGTATAGTAGGCATTGAATACAGAACAGATCAGTGTGTCCATATACCATAATATAAATATATACACACATGAATAAATAAACTGAGAAAGTGCAAATAATAGATAATGGGCTATTAATGTTCAGAGTTTTGTCCGAGCCAAGTTTAATAACCTGATGGCTGTGGGGAAGTAGCTATTCCTGAACCTAGTCGTTGCAGTCTTCAGGCTCCTGTACCTTCTACCTGAAGGTAGCGGGGAGGTGAGTGAGTGGCCAGGATGGTGTGGGTCCCGCTGAGTTACTCCAGCATTTTGTGTCTATATTCGGTTTAGGTCATAAGATCATAAGTGATAGGAGCAGAATTAGGCCATTCGGCCCATTATGTCCTCTCATGGCTGATCTATCTTTGTCCCTCTAACTCCATTCTCCTGCCTTCCCCCCATAACCCTTGACACCCATTTAAACCAGCACCTGCAGTTGTTCCCTGCACAGAAAACTAATGATCACTGCCTTACGAGGTTCATGACTGTAACAGGCCAAGTTTCTAGGGCAAGTTTAGTGAAGCTATCAAAGATAGTGCAAGAGATAGTAGAGAGAAATTAAATGAACAGTTTAGTTTGGAGGGTCTTAGTCATACAAGTTGGGGGGCACAGTGGTAGAGTTGCTGCCTCACATGTAAAAGGTATATGGTGTGTAGGTTAGTAGCCGACTATAAAATGTCCCGTGGTATGCAAGTGTATGGAAGAAGCTGTGAGGAGTAAAAATAGCGGAGTCAGGGGATATGGGGAGAAGGCAGGAAGGGGGTACTGATTGAATGGCTGTGCTGGCTCGAAGGGCCGAATGGCCTACTCCTGCACCTATTGTCTATTGCGTTGATAAGAATATGAGGCAGTGTAGGATTAAGGTGGCACGGTGGCGCAGCGGTAGAGTTGCTGCCTCACAGCACCAGAGCCCCGGGTTCGATCCTGTCTACGGGTGCTGTCTGTACGGAGTTTGTACGTTCTCCCTGTGACCTGCGTGGGTTTTCCCCAGGCGCTCCGGTTTCCTCTGACATCCCAAAGATGTGGAGGTTTGTAGGTTAATTGGCTTTGGTGGAATTATACCTTGTCCCTTTCCGAAGAGTCCACCAGGGACAATACTGGAAGTTGGACAACTTTACACTGGACAATTTATACATCCATACCAAGCCAATTAACCTACAAACCTGCATGTCTTTGGAAGCTGGTCGGCGTGGACTTGGTGGGCCGAAGGGCCTGTTTCCACGCTGTATCTCTAAAGCCTAAAGCAAAGAAATATACCGACCGATTCCATGCCAACCATCATGCTTGGGCTTATCTTTGTCCCGTGTACTGAGGTACAGTGACAGGCTTTGTTT
Source organism: Leucoraja erinaceus (assembly GCF_028641065.1). NCBI lineage: Eukaryota > Metazoa > Chordata > Chondrichthyes > Rajiformes > Rajidae > Leucoraja > Leucoraja erinaceus. Next base: position 29,878,011 of record NC_073402.1, on the reverse strand, counting down.
TGCATGCTATTCAAACAGATCAGCTGTATTATATATTGTACATAAATATAAGTTAAACTCAAGTACAATAGATAGTGGGTGTATGGAACGAGCTGCCAGAGGAGGTAGTTGAGGCAGGTCCCATAACACCATTTAAAAGACATTTGGACAGGTATAAATATGGACAGATATTGTATGTGGACAGGGAAGGAGTAGTAGGAATATGGGCCAAATGCAAGCCAATGGGTCCAGCATAGATGGGGTATCTCGATTGGCAATGACAAGTTGGACATAACTTAACATAAGACTGCTAAGGGCTTGGACACGCTAGAGGCAGGAAATATGTTCCCAATGTTGGGGGGAGTCCAGAACCAGGGGCCACAGTTTAAGAATAAGGAGTAAGCCATTTAGAACGGAGACGAGGAAACACTTTTTCTCACCTCATGTCTGTGGAATTCTCTGCCTCAGAGGGCGGTGGAGGCAGGTTCTCTGGATGCTTTCAAGGGAGAACTAGATAGGGCTCTTAAAAATAGCGGAGTCAGGGGATACGGGGAGAAGGCAGGAACGGGGTACTGATTGGGGATGATCAGCCATGATCACATTGAATGGCGGTGCTGGCTCGAAGGGCCGAATGGCCTACTCCTGCACCTATTATCTATTGGACCAAAGGGCATGTTTACATGTTGTGTTAATTGATAAGTCTTGGTGACTGCTGATGTATGACTGGTTTAACAAGATGGTTATTAATAGAATGAACATAAAGCTATTAATGTATTTACTACTTACTTCAGACGTCTCAGATCAAAGTCGTTTGGAAATAGTGGAGGCCGTTGACACCAGCCCAGCCTCTGGGAGCCCAGACCATCACACAAACTAACCCCCCTTCCATTGACTCCATCTACACCTCACGCTGCCTCGGCAAGGCCAGCTGCATCATCAAGGACTAGTCACACCCCGGCCACTTCTCCCATTGGGCGAAAGGTACACAAGTGTGGACACACACACCTCCAGATTCAGGGACAGTTTCTTCCCAGCTGTTATCAGGCAACGGAGCCATCCTACCACAACCAGAGAACAGTGCTGAACTACTATCTACTGCATTGGAGACCCTCGGACTATCTTTGATCGATGGTGCAGCGGTAGAGTTGCTGCCTTACAGCGAATGCAACGCCGGAGACCCGGGTTCGATCCCGACTACGGGTACTGTCTATATGGAGTTTGCACGTTCTCCCCGTGAACAGCGTGGGTTTTCTCCGAGATCTTCGGTTTCCTCCCACACTCCAAAGTCCTACAGGTTTGTAGGTTAATTGGCTTGGTAAATGTAAAAACTGTCCCTAGTTGGTGTTAGTGTGCGGGGATCGCTGGTCGGCGCGGACCCCGTGGGCCGAAGGGCCTGTTTCTGCGCGGTATCTCTAAACTAAACTTAGACTTTGCCTTGCACTAAACGTTATTCACCTTATTCCCTTTATCATATACACTGTGAATTGTAATCATGTATTGTCTTTCCGCAGACTGGACAGCACGCAACAAAGGTTTTTCACTGTACCTCGGTACACGCGACAATAAACCAAACTGAACCAGTGGCTGTGAGCTGTCATCAGGGACTATGTGGACAAGACTTCACTTCATCCCTGAGCTCCATTGGCATCTATAGACTGCCCCACCACATAGGACGGCCAAGGCAACCACACCAGCAGGACCTTTGAAGCCACAGGTTCAGAGCAGAGAGGTGCAGTGGTAGAGTTGCTGCCTCACAGCGCCAGAGACCCGGGTTTGATCCTGACTGCGAGCGCTGCCTGTACGGATGTTTGTTCGTTCTCCCCGTGACCTGCGTGGGTTTTCTCCGGGATCTCCGGTTTCCTCCCACACTCCAAAGACGTACAGGTTTGTAGGTTCATTGGCTTTGGTACAATTGTAAATCGTCCCAGTGCAAGTGTACAGGGATCGCTGGTCAGTGTGGACCCGGTTGGCCGAAAGACCTGTTTCTGTGCTGTATCTCTAAACTAAAAGAGGGAAAGCCATGGGACAGTTTAATGATATTAATAAACGTTAGAAAGTATTCATTTGACCTCAGGCTTAAAGTTAGTTTATTAAATGATTACACAACCGCAAAGCACAGGCCACATGGAGGACAGTTTTTATTCAGTTGTACCCACTTTGTCATTGGAGATCAATATCTTCCTCTTCATTACTACAGAATTAGCATCACTCCACATTAATTAGATGAACAGATTAATCAATGCTCGAGGCGTGTATATTATTAAACTCTACAAAGATCCGAATTCACAATTCAGTACACAATGTGTCTGGGTCATCCGAGCTTCTTCCATTTGTTTGAGCTTAGTTCATTGTCATGTGTACTGAGGTACAGTGAAAAGCTTCTTGTTGCGTGCTAACCAGTCAGCGGAAAGATAATACGGGATTACAATCGAGCCGTCCACAGTGTACAGACATAAGCTCAACTAGACCACGATGGAGGTTTCAACGGAGAAAGAAGGACACAAAGTGCTGGAGTAACTTCCCTCCCTGGAAACCACAAAACTCTCCCCCCCCAACACACACTTCCCCATCCACTTTTTAATTGTGTTTAGAGACACAGCCCTTCAAACGCAGAGTCCATATCGACCATCGGTCATCCATTCACTAGTTCCGTGCTATTCCCTTTTCCTCAAACAATCCCTACACACATGGGGCAATTTACAGAGGTCTAATTAATCTGTAAACCCGCACGCCTTTGGGACGTGGGAGCAAAACCAGGTGGTCACAGGGGGAACGTGCAAACTCCACAAAGATAGCATCCGAGGTCGGGATCGAACCTGGGGCAGCAGCTCTACCAGTTGCGCCGTTAATGAGAACCTGCAAACGCCACTCGGTCCCCAAGGTCAGGATGGAATCTCTGGAGCAACAAGGCACAAACTAGCAGTTTGATCTTGATCTGTTCATGAGGATCTTCTTCTTATCGAGTCCACCACAGCACAAGGTTAGAAATTGTTCAGTCAGTACTGAACACACTTCTCGGCATCTGTGTACAAGGGCATCTTGCGCTTCTTGTGCGTGGCGGTGGAAAGGTTGGTGCAAACGAGGACGGCAACGTGAACGCTCTTTCCTTGAACCGTTATAAGTGATCCACCAAACAATCTCAGTCACACGTAGACACAGCAAAGTACTGCAGAAGCGCACGGCAATGTATTAATAACATGAATGAGGACATATTGCTCAATAAACTGAAATAATGTGTAATTAGGGAGATTGTATTCATTCCTCTTTCGCTTATATATTCATGATTCGCAAGAAAGCAGCAGCTCCCAAGACTTAAATAATTATTGTAATAATGAGCTCAGCTTGGCATGACTCAAGAACAGATCTCAAATGTAAGAAAAGTGCAATTAAAAGTGAAAGGTTAGCCTGAAATATTAAATACAGAATAAATTCTGTAAAACAATCTTATCTAATCCACTACATTTGCATATTGGCAGGAAACAATGTTTAATACAGCCAACATTACATAATTCGCAAGGAGAAAGGTTATGTTGGGTCTCAAAGTTCCACCGCGCATCTCCTTAAAAAATGGAGGCATCTACCCAAGAATGAGTAGGTTAACCTATGATGAGCATTTGTTGGCACTGGGCCTGTACTCGCTGGAGTTTAAACGAATGAGTGGTGGGGAAGGGGGGGCTAATTGAGACATGCAGAACAGTGTAAAGCTTGGATGGAGTTGATGTGGAAAGGATGTTTCCACTAGTGGGATAGTCTAGGACTCGAGGGCATAGCCTCAGAATTAAAGGACACAGTCTTTTAGGAAGGAGATGAAGAGAAATTTCTTTAGTCAGAGGGTGGCGAATCTGGAATTCTTTGCCGCAGAAGGCTGTGGAGGCCAGGCCGTCAGTGGATATAGTACAGCTGTCAGAGGTTATGGGGAGAAGGCAGGAGAATGGGGTTAGGAGGGGGAGATAGATCAGCCATGATGGTGTAGACTTGCTGGGCCGAATGGCCTAATTCTACTCCTATTCCTGATGACAGCATGATTTGGGAACGGCCCCATCCAAGATCACAAGAGGTTGCAGAGTTGTGGATGTGGCCCAGACTATCACGCAAACCAACCTCCTCTCCCATTGACTCCAAAGATAAGAGACAAAAGGCCAGAGTAACTCAGCGGGTCAGACAACATCTCCGGCGAAAAGGAATAGGTGATGATTCGGATCAAGACCCTTCTTCAGACTCCATCTACACTTCACGCTGCCTTGGCAAGGCCACCAGCATAATCAAGGACCAGCCTCATTGCAGATCTTGCAGCAGGATTCTGTGAGCAGGTGCCAAGGTCATGACAGAATACCTTATGACCGGAAATCTCAAACAAGCACCAAGACCTTGCTAGACCCTTTCAGGTGAGGCAGAGGTTCAACTTGCACCTCCGCCAACCTCATCTACTGTATCTGCTGCTCCTCTTGTATATCGGCGAGACCAAGCGTAGATTTGCCGATCGTTTTGCTGAACATTTACTCTCAGCCCGCCTTGGCCTAGACGATCTTCTGGTCGCCAAATAATTTAACTCTCCTTCCCATTCCCATTCCCATACTGGCCTTTCTGTCCTGGGCCTCCACCACTGTCAGAGCGAGGCCACATGCAGATTTGGGGAAGAACACCTTATATTTCACTAGACCCCCAGCGGTATGAACATTGATTTCTCTCATTTCAACTAACTCCTGCATTTCTTTTCCCCTCACCTCTCTCCCGCTCCCTAGACTTCCAACCAGTTCCACTGTTCACATCCCTCGTCAGAACATCTTCACCCGACAACAATGGACCTTGATGGACTCCACTTCCTGAGGCCACCTAACGCCGGCCCTGATTTGTTCTGGCCTTCTCTATCCTTCAGTCTGAAAAAGGGTTCCGACCCGAAACGTCAATTATTAGTGATGCCAGGGGTGTCTCTTTCAAGAGAGGGATTTAGCTCTTTGGGCTAAAAGAATCAAGGGAAATGGGGAAAAAGCAAAGCAGGATATTGATTGTGGATGATCACCCATGATCATATAGAATGGCAGTGCTAGCTCGAAGGGCTGAATGGCCTACTACTGCATCTATTTTTTGTATTACTGGCCCTTGCGGTGTACAGTTCATCAATGGAGGGAAGGTCGCAGCCAATAACCTTCTCAACTGATTGAACGATTTGCCGCAGCCTCCGGATGTTGTGCTTGGTGGCTGAGCCAAACCAGACCATAATGGAGAAGGTGAGGACAGACTCTACGATGGCCGTATAGAATTGGACCATCATTGCCTGTGGCAGATTGTGACTCTCCAAGGTTGCAGACTGTTGAGAATGGACTATTGTCAGTTGAAATCAATATTCATTTGGAGTTCTTGTGCCTTGTACATGGTAAGAATGCCTTTCAAAGGCCAATGCAGTGACTATTTGGATCTAGCATTTAAATAATCATGTGTAGGAAGGACCTGCAGATGCTGGTTTGCACTGAAGATAGACACTAAAAGCTGGAGTAACTCTGCGGGCCAGAAAGTATCTCTGGAGAAAATAAATAGGTGGCGTTTCAGGTCAAGACCCTTCTTCAGATTGAGAGTCAGGGAAGATACAGAAAGCACAAAAAAACAAATGAAAGACATGGAATTGATTGTAGACTTTAGGAGAGCTCCCCCTCTCCTCACCCCTCACCATCAACAACACCACAGTCACATCTGTGGAGTCTTTTAAGTTCCTGGGAACCATCATCACCAAGGACCTTAAGTGGGGGGCTACCATCGACTCCAGTCAAAAAGGGACAACAGAGGATGTACTTCCTGCGGCAGCTGAGGAAGCACAATCTGCCACAGGCTATGACGGTCCAATTCTACACGGCCATTGTAGAGTCTGTTCTCACCTTCTCCATCATGGTCTGGTTTGGCTCAGCCACCAAGCACCACACCTGGAGGCTGCAGCGAATCGTCCGATCAACAGAGAAGGCTATTGGCTGCAACCTTCCCTCCATTGATGAACTGTACACTGCAAGGGCCAGGAAGCGAGCGGGCAAGATCATCTCTGACCCCTCTCACCTTGGCCACAAACTCTTTGAATCACTTCCCTCTGGAAGGCGACTCCGGATTGTCAAAGCTGCCACAGCCAGACATAAAAACAGCTTTTATCCACGAGTAGTTGCTCTACTCAACAGCCAAAAATCTGTAGCCGCCCTTTGATCTGGTATTTTGTTGGATCACATGCTTGGTCAATGGTGTTTTATCATTAATGTTTTATTATTATTAGTGTTTCCCCTGTCACTGTATGTCATGTTGTTACTTGTGGGCGGAGCACCAAGGCAAATTCCTTGTATGTGAATACTTGGCCAATAAACTTACTTACTTATATGCAAAATGCAACGATTGTCAAGGAAAGGTGGAGCCCACAATGGTCCATTGTTAGCAGTGGGGAAGGTGATAACCAGTGACACAAACATTGAAACTCAACAGATTGATAGTGATACTAGTACAACTAGGGTGGGGAATGGAGAGAGAAAGGGGATGCAAGGGTTACTTGAAATGTACAAAATCGTGATAAGAGATACAATGAACTACAGATGTTGGTTTACAAAACCATCTGCTGAACAAAAACGTAACCTTTCACTCATCGCACACCAGGCTTTGTCCTGCCCCCACTTCTCTCCACCCACCGACAGACTGCAGAAGGGTCCCGGCCCAAAACATTCCCCAGAGACGCTGCCTGACCCGCTGAGTTATTCCAGCACTCCAGCCAGCTGTGCGGGAAGGATCTGACTGGGAGGGTTCATCTCAATAGGACCAGCGAGGATTTACACCCAGTCAGATCCTTCCCACACAGCTGGAGTCTCAATCCTCTGCACGCTGACTACAAAGTGACCATGTTGGAGATGAAAGCTGTATCCCTCTCCTCCAGGACCGTGCGGTTGTCAAGATGGTTTGGAAAGAGATGCAGGAAGATCATTAAGATAAATCCTAAGCAGCTGCGCAACTCTGAACTCCATGGACAGTTCCCAAGGACACACACACACACACCGACTAATGTTGACTGTGGCTGGTAGACTATCAGCTCAGTGGAAGACACCAGGTTTGGTTTGTCTGCAACGTGCCGTCCCACTACAAAGAAAGCATTGTGATCGGGACATTCAAAGGTGGGGGACCAGGTGCTGAGAAAGCAGTTGAAGATTTAAGTGGCTATATTTAAGAGGGAGTTAGATGTGGCTAAAGGGATCAGGAGGTACGGGATACTGAGTTGGATGATCAGCCATGATCATATTGAATGGCGGTGCAGGCTCGAAGGATCGAATGGCCTACTCCTGCACCTATTTTCTATGTTTCTAAGATAGGTGCAGCTGCCAGAAGAGCTCTTTAGGCCGTCCACACTTGCAGGTCCTGCCTCGACTTGGCCTTTATTAGAATAACTTCACAAACCTAATATTTGCTGGGCTGTTTGAAAATTGAAAATTGATGGCATGCTGGTCAGGTATGTGGATAGGGCAGGGTTAGAGAGATATGGGCCAAATGCAGGCAGGTGGAACTCGTGCAGATGGGGCATGTAGGTCAGCATAGGCAAGTAAGGCCGAAGGGTCTGTTTCCATGTTGTATGTTTCTGTGTGTGCAGAACCATTGAACATCACTGCAATGAAGAAAGCATTCGCTCGTTCATACCAAAGATCCTACAGCGAGCAAGATAGTCCACTCAACGAAAAAGACGTAGTACGGACATGGGCAGATTCATGGGTAATTTTCGGCCCCATTTCTGTAATCGGCTTCCGTCTCTGCACCAAAGATCCCGTAGGATAATAATGCGGAGACGGAAGCCGGTTACGGAAACATCCTTGTAAAAATAAAAGTTATTTGGTAAAAATATTCTCCTCATTTTCAGAATTATAATTTATTAACACAAACTGTTCCCCCGCAACGTTGATTACACTGCTAGTCGGGTCGGGTTACTGAAATGGATGAAAAAAAGGCCCACGTTCCGCTCCGTTGCGTACTACACGTCAGCCCATTGCATTTAGAAGGAGTGGTCTATCTTGCTCCGCTACAGGATCTTTGGCCACAACCCTGATTATTTTTCCTCATCGGTTACTTAACCAACTACTTTTTCCAACCCAGCATTTGGATCCGTCTCTACTCTAGGGAGTGTATTCCAGATGGGAACTACTTTCTCAAAAGAGATGCATTTTGGTTCTCAGAGACACCTACACCGCAGACACTGGTTTACAGATAAAGATGAGGTGCTGCAGTAATTCAGCGGGTCAGGCAGCATCTTTGGAGAACACGGATAGGCGTTATTTCGGATCAGGACGCTTCATACTCTTATAGAACTTTTGTTTTATACCCCGCCACCTGAAGCATTTTAGTGTTAGAGGTACAGCGTGAAAACAGGCCCTTTGGCCCACCAGGTCCATGCTGACCAGCAAACACCCGTAGACTAGTTTTTAGTTTAGTTTTAGTGATACAGCACAAAAACTGGCTATTCGGCCCACTGAATTCACACCGACCAGCAATGCCCACACATTAACACCACCCCACACACATTGGGGACAATAACACTACCCTACACACACGGGGGACAATTTACATGTATACCAAGCCAATTAACCTATAAACCTGTTTTATCCTACATACTAGGGACACTTTAGTGTCACCAAGCCAATTAATTGGCCGAAACCCACGTGGTCACGGAGAGAACGTGCAAACTCCGTACAGACAGCACCCAAAGTCAGGATCGAACCTGGATCTCTTGCGCTGTAAGACAGCAACTCTACAGCTGCACCACTGGGCCGCCTTAATTTTCTTTCCATCTACACTCTTTATTTTATACTGTATCCTCACACCATTCACTGCAAGGGGAATAATTCCAGATTTCTAGTCTATCCCAATAACTAAAGACTCTCAATGAACACATTTTCAGATAAACGTCCAATTCATTACACCTTTCCTAAAGTTTGGCACCTCAGCCCCATTTGTGCAGAGCCAGTTTTCTAAAGGTTCATTGAGTTTCTAACATCTACACTCCTCTTTCACTAGTAAGAACCAGATGGCCACTGAACCAATATTGATCTCCCGACCAATGGAGCGATCTACAGGAAGCAATGCCTCAAAAAGGCAGCTAATATTGGACTCACACCAGCCTGGCCACGTTCTCATCTCGCTGCTACTATGGGAATGTGGTACAGGAGCCCGAGAACCATGACCTCCTGGTTCAAGAACGGCTTCTTCTCATTAACTCTCAGGCTTTTAGACATTGAGAATTTAGGGATACAGAGTGGAAACAGCCCTTCAGCCCACCAGGTTCACAGCGACCAGCGATTACTGCGTAGACTAGCACTATCCGACACAATAGGGTCAATTTAATGAAGCCAATTAATCTACAAACTTGTATGGCTTTGGAGTGTGGGAGGAAACCAGAGCTCCTGGGGAAAGCCCATGCAGTCACGGGGAGAAAGTACAGGCAGCACCCGTAGTCAGGATGGAACCTGGGTCTCTGGCGCTGTAAGGCAGCAACTCCAATGCTGCGCCACCATGCCCTTGAACCATACTGCACACCCCTACCTCAGCAACAACCTAGACAATAGGTGCAGGAGTAGGCCATTTGGTCCTTCGAGCCAGCACCGCCATTCAATGCGATCATGGCTGATCATCCACAATCAGTACCATCTACGATGGACTTTGTTTGATGTACTTCAGTTTGCACTATTATGGCCTGTTTATCAGGCATTACTGATAATTTATTGTATTATTGATTAGTGTGTATTTGTGCAGTAGCGTTAACACGCCTGTAAAGCAGCAGCAGGGATGTCTTTGTACCGGTTCCACTGCATATGTCAATTTAAAACTCTTGAAAAATTCATGAAACCTTTGCAAAGTTCATTACATCTAAATGGGAAAGCATAATGTTTTGGAAAGAAACTAGCACTAAGTTCAACAATCTACAGCACTCTATAAATCTGAGGCAAGTTATAGAGAGAAGTTACACCGTCGGAAACCAAGCTAGTGGATAAAATTAATCTAATTTGGAAGTAATGTTGAAAGCAATAAAGTCAAGGGGTCATTTTAATAACCCTTTAGCCACTTTGTCCATTTGGTTAAAGATATTGTATAGGAAGGAACTGCAGATGCTAGTTTAAACAGAAGATACACAAAATGCTGGAGTAACTCAGCAGGACAGGCAGCATAACCAGATGCTGCCTGGTTAAAGCTAGTGTTGCCTTCATTATAGTGGACGGGGTATGGCAAATGCAATCAATGTAGGCGAAACACTGTGGAAATTGTACCTGTGTAACTCACTGCAGCCAATTCACAATCCCCCACAGTTAATGAATTCTCAGTGTCAGTCAATGGTTGGCTCTGTATACATCTGAAAAATGAGTCATCTGGCCTTCATGCAGACTTTCTATTGAGGGATTTTAAGACTAGAGATACAGTATGGAAACAGGTCCTTTAGCCCACCAGCAATCACACGTCTCTAAATTTTTAAGACAGTGATAGATAGATTCTTGATTAGTACAGGTGTCAGGGGTTATGGGGAGAAGAGGCAGGAGGAAGGGTTAGGAGGAAGAGATAGATAAGCCATGATTCAATGGCAGAGTAGACTTGATGGGCCAAATGGCCCAATACAGCAACTATCTATTATGAATCTTATCATCACCCCCTACACTAGCACTACCCTACACACTTTTGGACAATTTACAATGTTACCAAAGCCAATTAACCGACAAACATCTAAGTCTTTGGAGTGTGGCAGCAAACTGCAGCACCGGGAGCAAACCCACGCAGTCACAGGGAAAGGTACAAACTCAGTACAGACAGCACCCATAGTCAGAATCGGACACGGGTCTCTGGCACTGTAAGGCAGCAACTCTACCGCTGCGTCGCTGTGCCACCCTTGTTGTGGTCACTGAAGAGGGGTCATATTTTGAGGAAAATCCATAATGAAGAGGCAATGTCAAAAGCTTGGGGACAAGAGTTACCCACCTCACACTATCAGCCCTGGAACCACTGAGGAAGATGTAGTAACCTATGACAAAACACTTGCAGGTTTTGTGAGGTTAACGTATTACAGCAGCAACTTGCTGCAAGCATTCCCAGGAGGTCACTAACTGTCAGGCTACTGTCAGGACATGGCTGTGTATTTTGGGCTCACACCAGACTTGAAACTACAATGTTAGAAACTTACCAGCGGTTAAAAATGTGACAAATTACTAGACTGCAATGCAATATCTAAACCATTTAAAATTGTTCTACAAAGCAGAATTTTTTACAAGTTGCCATGATTGAATCCCAATGTTAACTTCAAACTCACATCATACATACCAAAACATTCCATCTACCCTTCACATTGCCTCGGCAAGGCCAGCAGCATAATCAAGGACGAGTCTCACCCTGGTCACTCCCTCTTCTCCCCGCTACCATCAGGCCAGAGGTACAGAAGTGTGAAAATGCATACCTCCAGATTCAGGGACAATTTCTTCCCAGCTATTATCAGGCTACTGAACCATATTATCACCTACTAGAGAGCAGTCCTGACCTACCATCTACCTCATTGGAGAGTGTACGGTCTTTGATCAGGCTTTACCTTGCAGTAAACATTATTCCCTTTATGCTGTATCTGTACACTGTGGACGGCTTGATGCTAATCATGTATAGTCTTTTCACTCACTGGACAGCACGTACCAAAATATCTTTTTACTGTACCTCGGTACAAGGAGACAATAAACTAAACCAAAACTGTTACTTTGAGATCCTTGTAAGATTTTTAATCGATTATAGCACAGGTGCATAAAGCATCTTCGAAGTATTGTACCTCTAACCAAGAAAACTAATAGGAAAAACAGCAGATTTGTTAGACCTAGTCCTTCTGTCTTTATACAGCATGGTGATCAGTCTGTCTTGGCAGCATCCATAAAATACAAGTTTTAGTCAAATACTTTAAAAAAAAAAAGTTCAGTTTACACCAAGTTCAATTTACTAACACTTACACGTTCTATTAGAGATATTAAGGTTTGGAATGGTGACTACTCCGTTGTATAAAAGCCCCATGCACAATACATTGAAGAGACAGTAAACTTTGTTTTAACAATTCGACTTAGTTAAAGCGCCTTATAGTTTATTAAGCAAATAGTTAATGTGACACAAGGTAGGTTCAAAGCTTGTGCCGTGGGAAAATATAGCGAGATCTGGATTAAGGCATTAGTACAATCATAATCTTCCTTAAACTCGAACCGTAAAGCCGTCTTGCGTTCACGTGGACTTGCAGGTGGACAGTAGATGTAGCTTTGATCACAGTTCAAATAGTACAGTGGTTGCATAAAACATGGAATTCAAACAGACAAATACTAATTGAAATCAAACAACTGCATTTGAAAATAGAAGTCTGCCATTTTCCCATTTAATTTATTTTACTTAAAATGCAATCTTGCCCCTCATAAAGACAACTTTACAAAGTATTTACCCATCCAGAATTTTGTACAAGATGCCATGACTGAATCCCAATGTTAACTTCAAACTCACATCATACATCCCAAAACATTCCATCTACACTTCACCTCGCTCGGCAAGGCCAGCAGCATAATCAAGGACGAGTTCCAGAGCACAGATAAGAGATTCTGGCTTTGTTCTGCTCAAATAACCTGAATGGCTGGTTTAATACTCAAATCATTGGATGTTAAAAACCAGAAGAGGCTGCACAGATATTTTTGTTAATTTATAAATTTTAATTCGTCATGTTAAATGTTCTAATATCTCAGAATAAAAGGATGCACCTTTATAAAGGAGATGAGGTGTAATTTCTTTAATGTTGATGAATCTGTGGGAGTCATTGCCACAGACGGCTGTGGAGGCCAAATCAATGAGTACTTTAAGTGGAAGTTGACAGATCCTCGATTAGTACGGGTGTCAAAGGTTGTGGGGAGAAGGCAGGAGAATGGGGTTGAGAGGGAAAGCTAGATCAACCATGATTAAATGGCAGAGTAGACTCAATGGGCCAAATGGCCTAATTCTGCTCCTATGACTTATGCACAAGTTGTACACTGGTAAAAACACTGATGTGATGCGTGGAAAACACATTGTGCATACACTGGGATTTAATCCTCTGTAAAACACAAACATTTGAAGGGAAAGTGCCAACATTTGAAGGGAAAGTGCCAAATCCACGATCACTTGCAATGAACAAACACCCAATTTCAAATAGTTAAAATGGCAAATATTTTCTGGTGCATTGAGGCAAAAGCTGTTAGGGACATAGTATTACAGAAGCCAAATTTGCTAGTTTGTATTTCAAGTGAGTCTCAAGGACAAGGACAATGTCATTATGTAATGAAAGATTCCTTGTAGACACAAAATGCTGGAGTAACTTGGCAGGGGCAGGCAGCATCTCTGGAGAGAAGGAATGGGTGACGTTTCGGGTCGAGACCCTGCTTCTGACTGATTCTTTGCAGTGTCACAAACACTTTGCAAATTCCCTTCATAATTATCCAAAAAGCAGTTTGCGGCTGGCATAATTTAACAATCTGGATGTGCAAGATTCTGTAGGAAGTCTAGTGTTATTCCATTGTTCTCCCCTATTACCAATAATGCAGCACAATTTACTTTCTTGTTTGGGTATCATTCATGCCAATCTGAATTTACACCGGGTCCCAGGCAGGGTACAAATGAAATGGCTGGTGTCTTGACCCTTCATTTCAATGTAGAACTGCAACAACTGAGGGCAATTAGATTTAATATGCCAATAATAATTACAAGTTAAAATTTCATGCAATGTATATACATCGTTAGCATAGTGGTGCTTCCGGTAAAATTTCTGCCTCACAGCGGCAGCGACTGAGATTAAATACTGACCTTTACATTGCACTAAACGTTATTCCCTTGTCATGTATCTATACACTGTAAACAGTTTGATTGTAACTGTGTATTGTCTTTCTGCTGACTGGATAGCACACAACAAAAGCTTTTCACTGTACCTTGGTACACGTGACGTGTGACAATAAACTAAATGAGATGCTGTCTGTCTGGAGCTTGCACCTCCTCTCTATAAATGCATGGGTTTCCTCCCACAGATGTGCAGGTTAATCCCAATGACTGCGAAAGTGGGAAACCTTACAACCAGTGTGAACGGGCGATCAATGGCTGGCGAGGACTCAGTGGGCTGAAGGGCCTGTTTCCACTCTGTATCTTTCCATGAATCTGTGTGGGTAGTGGGTGGGGGGGGGGGGGGGGGGGGGGGGGGAAGGAGAAAGTTGGAGAAAGGAAAGGACATAATCTCCAATTCCAATTTGTGAATGGAATATTTCAACACTGAAATTTATTGCGTGGGGCGATGGATGAGGGAACACGTACCGATTACATTTACACCCAAAAGCAGCACAAACATTAAAAACTTTTTCCGATGCAGCTTACTGTTTCAAAATGCAGGTGCTATGAAGCTTGAAAGGAGTTATTCCGTCAATACCATGGCACAGTGGGTTAGAGAACACCTAAACAGCTAATCATCTCGTCCAGTAATGCAGAAAAATAAACTCATGAATAACATTGAATGCAATTATACAGCAAATAATGATTAAGGAACTTGTTTGCATTTAGGAAAAAACTCTTGAGCTCACTGATATAGGCAGGCATTCCAGTTTTTAAGTCTTTTATTGCACACAAACGTACAAGAGAGCTCCTTTTGGTAGAAGTTACATAGAAGTGATTTCAAATTTAACTATAAATACTACTTATATACAGTTTCAAACATTTTTTATGCATAGTTTTATCTTAAAGTAAATTTGCAGACATATATTGACTGCAATGTGATTCCCATGACATTAATGTACTGTATTAGATCTTCAGTGTTTGTTCTGTTCTCTCCCCCCCCCTTAATTTACATTATATAAAACACTGAAAAACAAACCATCATACAGTATAATATTCTTCACTCAGTAGTCCATGGACTGCTTTACTATCCGACTATTGCCAACTCTCCCCTTCACCCCAACTCTTTCCAAAAAGGGAAATGACAAGATTGATCTCAGCATTAAAAAGTATTGAACCTTTATTCCCAATGTCTTACACCACTCCCCCTTCCCCCCCCCCCCCCCCCCCCCCCCCACCCCCACCCCCACCCTTCCCAAATCATTGCTTGTGTGCCTCTATGAACAAAACACCTTCTGCATTAGTTAAAAAGAAGAAAGAAAGCACAGAGGCCAGGTCCAACATTAGTACACAGAGAAGGTGCTTTAGCTGGTAGGCAGTAGACAAGACTGACAGATATCTCAAAAGAAATGTTACTTTGTTCCCGACCTTGAAGGGATGATGAACACATCACCCCCCAGGGTGTTCTTCAGTACTGAATGTTGTTGTTTATATTGTTGTGCAGTGCAAGTCAGTCAACAAAACGATATAGCACATAACTTGGAGCAGTTTTCAGCTAGTGTTATTTTGTGTGCATGTACAGTGCCCTCCATAATATTTGGGACAAATGCCCATTATTTATTTATTTGGCTCTGTACTCCACAATTTGAGATTTGTAATAAAACAAAACACATGTGGTTAAAGTGCACATTGTCAGATTTTATTAAAGGTATTTTTTATACATTTTGGTTTCACCATGTAGAAATTACAGCTGTGTTTATACATAGTCCCCCCCCATTTCAGGGCACCATAATGTTTGGGACACATGGCTTCACAGGTGTTTGTAATTGCTCAGGTGTGTTAAATTGCTTCCTTAAAGCAGGTATAAGAGAGCTCTCAGCACCTAGTCTTTCCATCACCTTTGGAAACTTTTATTGCTGTTTATCAACATGAGGACCAAAGTTGTGCCAATGAAAGTCAAAGAAGCCATTATGAATGAGAAACAAGAATACAACTGTTAGAGACATCAGCCAAACCTTAGGCTTACCAAAATCAACTGTTTGGAACATCATTAAGAAGAAAGAGCACTGGTGAGATAACTAATCGCAAAGGGACTGGAAGGCCAAAGAAGACCCCCACAGCTGATGACAGAAGAATTCTCTCTATAATAAAGAAAAATCCCCAAACATCTGTCCGACAGATCAGAATCACTCTTCAGAAGTCAGGTGTAGATTTGTCAATGACCACTGACCACACAAGACTTCGTGAACAGAAATAGAGAGGCTACACTGCAAGATGCAAACCACTGGTTAACCGCGAAAATACGATGGCTGGGTTGCAGTTTGCCAAGAAGTACTTAAAAGAGCAACTGCAGTTCTGGAAAAAGGTCTTGTGGACAGATGAGATGAAGATTAACTTGTATCAGAGTGATGGCGAGAGCAAAGCATGGAGGAGGAGGAACTGCCCAAAATCCAAAGCATACCTCCTCATCAGTGAAACACGGTGGTAGGGGTGCTGTGGCCTGGGCATGTATGGCTGCTGAAGGTACTGGCTCACTTATCTTCATTGATGATACAACAATGATGGTTGTAGCATAATGAATTCTGAAGTGTATAGACACATTCTATCTGCTCAAGTTCAAACAAATGCCTCAAAATTCATTGGCCGGCGGTTCATTCTACAGCAAGACAATGATCCCAAACACACTGCTAAAGCAACAAAGGAGTTTTTCAAAGCTAAAAAATGGTCAATTCTTGAGTGGACAAGTCAATCACCCAATCTGAATCCAATTGTTCATGCCTTTTATATGCTAAAGAGAAAACTGAATGGGGACTAGCCCCCAAAACAAGCATAGGCTAAAGATGGCTGCAATACAGGCCTGGCAGAGCATCACCAGAGAAGACACCCAGCAACTGGTGATGTCCATGAATCGCAGACTTCAAGCAGTCATTGCATGCAAAGGATATGCAACACAATACTAAACATGGCTACTTTCATTTACATGACATCGCTGTGTCCCAAACATAATGGTGCCCTGAAATGGGGGGGACTATGCATAAACACTGCTGTAATTTCTACATGAAGAAACCAAAATGTATAAAAATGGCCTTTATTAAAATCTGGCAATGTGCACTTTAACCACGTGTGATTTTTTTCCGTTACAAATCTAAAGTTGTGGTGTACAGAGGCAAATACATAAATGATGGGTCTTTGTCCCAAACATTGAGGGCACTGTATGTACGCGAGAGTAATTCATTACTCTTCAAAAGGTTAGTCCAGTGAACCAGACTGTTCATCAAGGGTTAAACAAACTATTCAGCAGTTAGTAGATTTGTACTATAACGTTTATTAAAATAAATGCCAGGGTTAATAGAAACAGCAAACACCATGAAATAAAATGCAAGCATGTAAAAACATTTTTTTAACAAGAAACTTATTAAATGGATAATGAGTTAACAAGTCAGAAAAGGCAACACTCCCAATGATAAAGAATATGATTACGATAATTCTGCAATGGTTTTTGGCTATCAAAACCACAGTGGCCTCAAATCTGGAAGAAAAATTGTAAATGGTATACAATATACATACAAAATGAAGATAGAAAAATACATTATAAACTTGTAACAATGGTGGTAATTACAATACTATACACGTGTAGGCAATATGTTAAATATTGTACACAGCATATGTAATTGCTTTGCATTCAACCAGCCATCACGTAACAGCAGTGTCTTTGAGCCATTTCCTTAATGTAACTGAGGGAATATATAATACTGTTAAACATTTTCATGTTTCGTTTACAAAAAAATAACACTGACAAAATATTGAGTTCATACAACGGATGTAAACTCAATGAGAACTGACAGAAGTAAAATATTGAAGGGCAGCAAGAAATAAACATTTCAAATTTGTTCTTATGCACTTTGTTCTAGTCACACTGCAGCATTGTAGTAGTTTTAGTGATAAGAGCTGGTTTTCTCTGCCTCTAGTTAACCAGGCAATACTAAGCCAGGGTGGTTTTCATTTTGTAAGTGACCATGAGAAAACATTCTCGGATTTTAAGCAAACCAAAAAAAAGGCTTTGATTTTGTGAGGGGAAAAAAATGGCACAATGAGAAAAATTGAAATATGTTCAACTTAGGAAGACACCAATGGTGGCACAAAATAGAAGCTGGTTAAGAAACTATTTCACACTTGTTGCATAGAATCAATGAATTGAACAGGCCTAATCTCATGTTATGGGAGTAGCTTCACACAACTGTTTTATCTTTTTGAATAGCTTTGCCAATTAAGACTACTTCCCTTCTCTCTAATTAATGGACTGACATGCAGCAGAATTAATCAAACGATATGTTATTAGACACTTACAAAATGACCAGGCATGTATAAGGCACTATTTTGCTTTCTTAATGCTATCTCTCTTCTCACCCACAATCCTGCAAAATCTTAGATATACTGTTTTGGTCTTCAGTTTTTCTTATTACCATAACCATCCAGCATCACTTCCTTTACTTTTTTTTTTAGTTTTTGTATTTTGTTACTGCAAGTAAGTATAAAAAGCTAAATTGTCAAAAATATATATTTCTTCACCAGCACCCTGTAAAAGTATCTAGTTTTTTTTCCTCTGTGGTTTAAATGCACTGTACTTATCTACACTTTTATAACATATATAGTAAATAGAATAGGCAAGCATGGCTTTCACATCCTTCTGAAAGAAGTGTCCATTTACGAAGAGAATTAGAACAGATTTTTTTTGCATCCAGAAATGTGACACATTATGAATGGACCTCCATGTCAAGATATACATGAACAGTCAGAATGGCACTGGCTTTTCCTAGGCTGAGCTAGAATGCAAACTAGCACGTTAGATAAATGTAGGAAGCTCAGATGACAAAACAAATCAGTAAGTGGGGGGGGGGGGGGGGGGGGGGGGGGAGCGGTGTGGGGTAGTGAAGGGAACACTGCCAGGCATTTTCCATTCACTGTGCGCAACAGTAATTGGGGATAAAGGGCAAACATTTGCCTTCTATTCTATGCATTAAACATCCAATTTAGTAATGTAACACACAGAAAGTTTGCAAAAGTCAATCAAACAAATTTGATAAGCAGTTCAACAAGCACACTGCATGTTTAGCAAAAAGCAATTCTAACCCAGATGTGTTAATAATGGGGAAGTAATATGACCTTGATATCTGTACTTTCAATATCAGAGAATCAAGCTAAAATCTACGTTAAAAAATTGCTTCAGGAAGTCAGCGGGTCAGGCATCAACTGTGGAGGGAAATGGATGGATGACGTTTCAGGTTGGGACCCTCCTCCAAACTTATGGAGAAGAGAGGAGATAACTGGTAGATAAAGGCGAGGGGAAGGAGTGGGACAAGACCTTTAGGACAAGACCTCTATCCATTTCTCTCCTACAGATGCTGCCTGACCCGCCGAGTCTCTCCAGCAATCTATTTCTTGCTCAAAATTCAAACATCTGCAGTCTCTCGTCTCAAATCTACAATAGAATTGAGCCCTTGGAAGATGGGGAAAGATTTATTGAACTTTAAGTAGGACACTAAGGTGATGTGTTTCATGTAGCAGAAAGAGAAGTGTAAAACAAGTGTACTAACTGGCATTTAATTAATATGGGGAGGGGTGCCTCTGATCAGAACCGATAAGAGTTTAAAAAAAAAATCCCATAAAATTAATTGTTGAATTTATCATGTAATGCTGATATTTTCACTATTCTTTAACTGCTTCTATATCTTGTAACATTTGTTTCGTGGCTGGCAATACTGAACAATTCTGCCGTGGCTCCTAGATAGCGAGAAAGTGAATGGGATTGAGTGTTTGGCAAAAGAAAAACCCTAAGGTACTCTTAATGAAATACTAAATCTTTGTTCATAATTGCAGTGTACCTTGTCAGCACTGAACTCTTCCCAATATACTTGACCCAAGGTTCATTCATAATGCATCATCACAAATGCGGTCAAAGAGTTTGTAACTATAACATAAATTACATCGGATCTCCATCACATTTGTCCGGTGGCAACTGCCTGAACAGTGCTCAATCCTTTGCCAGTGCTGTTTAGAGACCTTTCTTACCATTCGTTTAGGGAGAATCTTTTTAAAGAGATGATCACTGAGAAACAGTGGTGAGGGATGAACTGGACTTATTGCTTTAGTATTATTCAGTGCGGAATCTGGCACCACATTCACCCAACCAGAAAAGCGGAGGCTGGAGCTTTTTAGATAAACGTTGTTAAGTAACGAGACGAACAGACAGTGCCGTAGCTCGCTGTATTGAAGACAGGCAAGCATAGGCGGCAACCAGTTAACTGATCAGCGGACAGGCATGGTCAGGTCATCATTGGGTGAAGAGTTCAGAGGTCAAAGGTCATGGGTTAGTTGCTTGTGGCAGCTGGGTAGTTAGGAACATAAAACAAAAAGATAGAAAAAAGATATTAGCGTCAGCTAGTGAAGACTGATGACATGAACACTAACCATTTAACCAATTAAAAAAAGAACTATTTGTCAAAGATCTGAAACTCAATCACAAGTATCATGATTTGAGCATGAAAACATGTCTAAGTTTCCAACGAAAATGAACAGAAATACAAGACTAAAGTAATGGTTAGTAGCAGTCACAATATAAAGTTCAAGGCTGGAAGAATTTTGTACTGTACACAAGCCAAAACAAAATTACAGTTACAGTCCATTAATTACACATTTAACCCTCCGGATATAATGCAGCAAGTACTTAAAATGGAGGGCATTTTAAGCTAGGTACACATTAAATTGGGCCACTGTGATCTTTTACAAGATATTTTATGCCACGTTTACTTCTGCCCTTGAATTAAGGCTTCTGACGCCATATAACATCCCATCAAGCAACCCCTCTCACACACATCACCGCCACTCCCTCGCCTCCCCACATTGCCGCTACATTTTTGCTCGAGGTACAAGCCTCTTGACTTCCAGTGTCACACAACTGGAAAGGTCCCATGAGGACGATCAAGAGACTCAAAACCACCGCCACCTCCGGGAGACGACAGTTGAGAATTCTTGACGTCCAAGTTTGTGTTTTTTTTCTTGCGTTAAGTTTTCATAAAACATGGTTCTGCAGCAACAGAAAGCCGCTCAAACATTCAAATCTTCCTCACAAGCATGTGACAGGTGTCGCCACATTTGTGCGAGAGAAAAACAAGTATTCATTGCGAGTGCATGTGTTCATTTTAGGTTAATAATGAGAAGCCTGGAAGTTACATACTGAGTACTGTTGAGATGGTGATCCTTTGGTCTCGTACAATTTGAATTGTGGTCCTGCCAGATTTTTGTAGGGCCCAGGACCCAGGACCAATGGATTCATCCAGCCCTGAAGGTCTAAAAAAAAAATTATGGGAAGAGAGACAGCAAAAATAATTCAAAAAATGTTTTTCTAAAGATGTTCGAGATGACTGCAATTAAACATTAGTATTTATCTACAACAAGATGAAAGGGTGGAGGTTACTTTTACATCAGGTGAAAGTTAACGGGGAACTTTTTTTATATCAAATTTCATTTGAAATCAAAGCATTAAAAATTATTGTTACTAATTTTAAAAATTGTTAATCAAACTTCTAGATTGCTCAAATTTCAAGGGGCCTGGTTTGAAACTGGACACTTCCAAAAAAAAAACTTCCATACAAAAACTTTGTACAGTACAATTTCAGATTCCTACTTGTAGTTTCACTGTTACAAAATCAAACATAAATAGCATTAATACTAGAGTACAATTAAAGATAATAATGTTTTATCACATTCTCAACGATTCTTAGAGAACAACCATGTTAAGGAGCCAGAATAAAATAGATTAAATCACTAGAAGCACATAATGTTGTAAAACAAATCTGATATTTTTGGGAAAAGATAGAATTAACATTTAGTACCAAAATATACATGTAATTTAAACATTCCCTCCACTATTGTAGTAGGGTGCCTTTTCCTTTAGACATGAACATTAAAACCTGCTTACATTAGACTTCAAAGGAGTGGAATGTCTCAAAGTAGTGAAGAATAAAAATCAATAAATGCCCACGGTAAAAATTCCAAAGCAGGAGATCTAAACAACCATTTTATTAAGACTAAAAAACCAGGAGCAAAAACATTGCAGAGAACAAAAATGAAATACAAACTCAGTGCAAATTTGAACAATTTGAGTAGACATAACCCTTGAATATGTGCACCTACAGTAAATCCTCAGGGACCAAGGTTAACATTTCCATCAAGAGTGCAGAGGGTTGAATCACTAGTCAGACAGCAATTTGAGGTCCAAACTTTACTGCCCTTACCTCTAATCAATTCCTGTAAACTAATACACTAAAAAGCAATTAAAAGTCAAAAGGGCTCTGTGTTAAAAAAAAGCTTCAAATTTCAAACAATGCCTATTAAATGATGGTTTACAAGGCCTCAGAACCACACGAGGCTTACTGCAACTAAATTGGATCCAGCCATAAAATGCTCCCACTGTCGTGATATTGCTTTGCAAATGTTAATTGCAGAAAAAAATATCTAATTCGTTCAAGCAGGATTTATTAGACAGAAGATTAATAAAGAAATGTAGACATTTTAGTAGCTTCATAACTTTGAGCTCCCTGGTTAAAAAAACCCAAATGTCAGCAACTAATCCTGCCTTTAAAAAAAATTAAATATATGATCAACATTTGGCAGTCACAAATAGAAAATTGAACATGATGGTTTATATAAAAATCATTAATTAAAATTAGTGCAAGGAGAACCAATCTGTGCTCCTGACTTCTTGTATCACATAGGAATGTAACGTTTTGTGTTTTAAAAAATTCCAGTGGATTTTATTGCTTACTGCAATAATTCAGTTTGTTTTACAACCTCATCAGTTCATGCTCTTCGATCCACTGAAGCAAGTACTTTCTATTCTTGGCAAGTCACTATTTTAATACTGATCAAAGTAAGTGCCGTTCTGGCTACAAAACTAAACTAACCTCGGTCTGCGGTCACAATCCTTTGGTAAGGATGGACACGCGAATCATGCCTCCGAACTTTAGTTGCCATCGCACCTAGTTAAATTGCGACAAGTCCAAAAGAAAGTTAGAATCTTTAAAAAAAAAGGAACTCAAAATTGGTGAAGATGTACATAATTCAACAATACAATAGCACAATGACTTGAAAAGTTAGGCAAAGTAAATTTAGGTAATCTTGCCAGACAACATTGCTTTACTAACTGCTTATCTCTCAGTACTGTGTGCTGGGGCTGTTAAAAAAAAGGTTTCATTTCAATGGATACTGCATATGACTAAAACATCCAAGCACATTTGATCAATTTGGTTAACTTACAACAAAGCACCCAAAGGCAGATTTGCTACATGGTCACAAATATGACGACCTAGCTATTTGCTGCACCACCTCTGTATTCAAGTCAACTGTAGTATTTTCAGTGTTAGCTGTGCGGAAATCCTCCAATGTGTAAAACCTAATTAACGTAGTCAGTAAGGGTGAATTTTATCTGCATTGCTGCAATTATCCATAGACTTAATTCTGTTGGTGGCATTATTACACTGCCATTCTTAACAATCAGCACTTGAGCTTTGGTTTTTAAAATTGAAAATCCTAAAACAGGATACCAGTTGATAGGATTAGTGTAAACCACTATTAAAAATGCAGAGTCTAAAAAAACAATTGAGGATTTGTTTCAATAATGTCAAGGAATGTCTTCACCAAACCCCAGAGGGTAAAAGAATGGATAAAAAATATTTTTTTCCGGTTTGCTACACTGAAAATACAAGTTCATTGAAATGGTTGTTAATTTGGTATGACAGATTTAAATGCAACAGATAAATTTAGCCAGTATTTAACACAAAGCATTCTGCACAACTCAAAACCATTGTCTTTTTAACAATGTTCCTATTATCAATTTAAAAAAGGCAAAAGCAGCTCAGGATCCTTTATGGAACCTGCAGATTACTGTAGATCTCGTTATGTTTTGTGATGTTAGGTAAACGGCATCACACAGTAAGTTATCTACTTAAGTTTACGTGTTTGCTACGTTGTTAATTAAGTTAGCACCAGTAAAAAAATGTTCAAGAAGAAAAAAACTGTAGGCAGCTTGCACGTATAATGTAGTGCAGAAGAGAGATCCGGAACCACAGTAAAACCCATCAGCATTCATCGATAAGCAGTTAGTAAAAATAAAGTACAAAAATAAATGAGCCTTGCACCAAGCAGAGATTGAAACACTGCAGATTTGGATCACGAGTGCCAGTTTGGCAAGTGTCAGTGTGTTACAAGGGTTGATCAGTGGTTAGTGTGCATTGTGATACAAAGATCAGATTCCAATGCCTCTTGCTCTTTCCCAAGAGAAATGCACTTTTAACTCATAACGTGCTGCTTCACGGTAGTACCAGAATTTGCAGATTTTTTTTTAAACCAGTTTCCAGAACAATTGTAGCAATTTAAGCTTTGCCTTATCTTGAACCAATTTCACAGGCACAAAGACAAGAGATTCCATTGTAATGACTAACCCTTAAAGCCTAGCATCAGCATTTGTGGATTTTCATTTCTCATTAATGTTATGGGTTAATTTACGAATGTTTACAGATTAATGTTTTTACTGAGATAAAGCACTAAGCCCCAAGAGGACAAAGATCAATGTTTGATAGATCAAAAAACAAGGCTATCAAGGATTCTAGTGTTAGTCGAGAACTGACCTTCAAAATCACTGAACCTGCTCCTTTTCAAAGGGTAATACCTAATTCATGTGATAGGTCAAGCAAGGAACAAACTAGATGCATTTCATATCTCTTCTTAAAATGCTTCATCATTATGCCTTAACCACAAAAGCCTCCAGCAAGGTTGCCCATTTACTCTAATTGTGAGCAGTTTTACATTACGGGTCTGCATCCAACAGAAAAGTAGACAGAAACTGTGCACACTGCAGAAACATTTGCGATATAAAATAGAAACTTCTCATTTCAATTTGGGTTGGATTTGAACCCAGATAAATTGACAAGAACAAAGTGTTCTAATCCATTGCACCATTAAGTCCCCAACACATTTCTTGCAATATTCCATTCTGACATGTAAGTTTTAAATACAGTCCCATGAGGGTAAGCAGAACAATTCAGAGCTGCCTCAGAGTCATATCGGAACCAATACATTGTCTACTCGTGTAGATATCTATTTACAAAAAAAATCCACGATTCTAATTTTTTTTAATCTATTAAAAAATCTAATAACCTTGATGGGAAAGCCGACAACCACCCCCTTAATTCTGGTACTGTTTTGGTTATCACCGTACACCATCGCTTTGCTGCTCCAAGTAGTGGTTTGATAGGGTATGTGATATGGCATTCATCCAAATCAGGTCTTCAGTGTATCCATTTTTCAACATCGCTACAAGGGAACACTTGTCTCAAAAAAAAAGTGCTTTAGGTACTTTAAACCACTGACCGTGTCCTTAAGTCTTAGGGTATATTGTATGATGTGGTTAAAGCCTGCCAAATATTGTACACCCTGTACCCAAAATAAGCATGGCTATACTGCTCGTGTTTCAATGTGCTTGGTCAAACTCTTCACTTCTTCTGAGGAAGTTATTTTTTCCTGAGGATTCAGACACATGTCCCATGCATTCTTAGCCTTTTGCTGGAAAAGCCATACCTAAGGACAAACAATTAGCAAGTTAAGACGGTCAACAGTTTTCACTTGTACAATTTAAGTATTTATAACGCAACACATTAGCTTGTCCCTCTTGTAATTAACATGGTTTACTCTCTTCAAAACTACTTGCCCATTCCCATAATGGATTTGCCCTTTTCTTATTAGGGTATTTCAAATGGTTCAATTCAGTAACAAAGGTTTCAAGAGCCTACATACGCTCTTAACCTATCATTACATGTTGAGATTCTTTGATTCAAAAGTCTGATTTGCAATTACTTCAATTTTTATAGCATCAAAATCCACAGATTAGACTTTTTTTTTAAGCACTTCGAACTTTGTTTGGTAAAATGTATTTGACATTAAACAGGAAAATTTGTAAAATTAAAAGGTTGTCTGAAGCAGCAACAGTATTCACATTTTTCCCCCCACTTTTCCAGTCATTGTAAACTATTATGAAAGTTACAACTCGATACATTTCAAAAGTCATCCATTTTCTCCTTTGCTCCAATTTACTTTTAAACTGGGAGGCCTCTAAAACAATTTCCCCGTCATTGCAAAGTCTTGAACCACCATTTTACCTAGTGCTTTTGAAGATGAATAAAACTGGTATTTTACAGCAGACATGTTCAGTCTTTACACTTGTTACCAAACTAGGACTGTGAATTACTGAATAGCATTATCATAGCTGTTGCAAAACACAGTGCGGGAGGAACTCAGCGGGCCAGGCAGCATCTGGGGAGGGAATGGACAGGCAAGGTTTCGGAACGCGACCCTTCTTCAGACTGATTATAGCCGTATTCTTCAACCCTTGTACCCAGTTCCTACTTTAATATTTTTGCCTCACCAAAGCTGCCCACCCACACGAATTTCCCTCCTCCGCGGATTTGAAACTTGCATTTAAATAATTCCTGCTCAACGTCGTTTCATCTCTTCCATTCTTTAGTGAACACATTTAGCTTCACATGTGTTTCATAAAAACCCAAGTTTGAACTTTCAGCTAAAAATGTGCCCTAAAATTTTTTTGCCTCATTTTAGCTGAAAAGTCAGACTTCTGTAATTCATTTAAAAATTCAAATGTGCAATATTTTTAAATTATTTTAATTTGGCTACAGTACCTACATGCACATCTCAGTGCAAATGTTACAATCACCAGCCCTCCTAATCAAGGACAAGTCGCACACTGGCCACTCCATCTCTTCTCTCCCATCCTGCAAACGGTACAGAAATGTGAAAACGCACACCTCCAGATTCGGGGAGTTTCTTCCCACCTGGTTTCAGGCAAGCACAACTACCACAACTAGAGAGCAGTTCTGAGCTACTATCTACCTCATCGGAGACCCTCGGACTATATTTGATTGGACTTTACTACCTTATCTTACGCTAAATTTTATTCACTTTATCGTATATCTGTATACAGTGGGTGGCTCGATTGTAATCATGTATTGTCTTTCTGCTGACTGGTAACCACACAACAAAATAGACAATAGACAATAGGTGCCGGAGTACACCATTCGGCCTTTCGAGCCAGCACCGCCATTCAATGTGATCATGGCTGATCATCTACAATCAGTACCCCGTTCCTGCCTTCTCACCATATCCCTTGACTCCGCCCGCAATCTTTAAGAGCTCTCTCTTGAAAGCATCCAGAGAATTGGCCTCCACTGCCTTCTGAGGCAGAGTTCCCCAGATTCACAATTCTCTGGGTGAAAAAGCTTCTCCTCACCTCCATTCTAAATGGCTTACCTTCTGTCAGCTTGTTTCTTAAACTGTGGACCCTGGTTCTGGACTCCCCCGACATCGGGAACATGTTTCCTGCCTTTAGCATGTCCAATCCCTTAATAATCATATATGTTTCAATAAGAATCCCTCTCATCCTTCTAAATTCCAGAGTATACAAGCCCAGCCGTTCCATTCTATCAACATATGACAGTTCCGCCATCCCGGGAATTAATCTCGTGAACCTACGCTGCACTCCCTCAATAGCAAGAATGTCCTTCCTCAAATTTGGAGAGCAAAATTGCACACAATATTCCAGGTGTGGTCTCACTAGGGCCCTGTACAACTGCAAAAGCTTCTCACTGTACCTCGGTACATGTGACAATAAATTAAACTCCTTTGAGAAATTGGATTACGTAAATATTTAAAACTTTAAAAACCCACAAAACTTCAACAAAAGGCAAACGTTACATTTTGCTAGCTTTTCACGTCAAGTCTACTTTGAGGTGTTGCTTACCTAGAACCCCACTCGGCTCCATTGGATATTCCAGTAGAGATCCGGCTGGTGTCAAAGCATATGGGTAGTCGTAGGGTGTTGTATATATTATACCAGCCTCTGGTGAAGGTGGTACTAAGGCAGCTGGATGAGGGGTTCCATTAGGCATAACTGCAGTTGTCTGAATTGGCCTAATGATATTCATAATGGCAGGGCCAGCTGGCGTAGAGGCACGCAAGGCAGCTGGTGGAAGCATAGGTGCACCTGGTCCAGTTATGAGCCGTGGACCCTGTGCTGTTGCTGCAAGAGAAAAGGCAAGGGTAGCTGCAGTAAGCAACAGGGATCACGAGGAGGGGAGAAAGGAAGGTGAGTGGGAAAGAGGAGGAAAAGAATTAAAGGAAGAAAAGTATGATAGGGAAGGAAAAAAGGAAATTAGTCCATGCAATGATCACAAATACATTACAAAGCATCCCCCATTTGCAAGCTGATTTTCTTTTACCATTATTTAATCAAGCAAAATTTTAAAGAAAATACAAATAAAGCAAATGAAATAGTGATGTATACAGCAAAATCTTGACAGAAAACATACCCGCCATTTCAAAAAGCCACATGATAAGCAATTTTATAACAGTTCAAAGTGGATCAATGGCTGTTTAGAATATTTCACCCAATATTTGTAGTCATCTAAATACTTGTTCATAAGTTATAGGAGCAGAACTAGGCCATTCGGCCCATCAAGTCTACTCTGCCATTCAATGATGGCTGATCTGTCTTTCCCTCTCAACCCCATTCTTTTGCCTTATCCCCATAACCACAAAATAATGGAATATCCATATATTGCCATCACCTCAGGCATGTACTCGGTATGCATCGCCACATACTTTTGCACACCAATCATGTAAGCGTACTTTGACAGAACATCTCAAGGCAAGCAAACATCTTGTGGAGGTGGATAAAAAAGAATTAAGACAATGCTCCAGTAACAGTTCAAAATCTAAACCAGAAATAAACAATTACAAATATTAGGGTGGTGACAAAATTCAACAGTTCAACATTTATAAAAAGGACACAAAATGCTGGAGCAACTCAGCAGGTCAGGCAGCATCTCTGGAAAACATGGAGAGGTGACTTTTCAGGGCATTCAACCCAAAATGCCACCTATCCATGTTTTCCTGAGATGCTGCCTGACCTGCTCAGTTACTCCAGCACTTTGTGTGCTTTTGTGTAAACCATCATCTGCAGTTCTTTGTTTCTAACTCAAAATTTATGCTTTTTCAGTATATTTTGAGTATGTATAAATCTTTCAAAGTCCAAATCAAATAGGTGTACTTTATCTCTGACTCTCCACCGATTACAAAAGCATGATTTACAGCGACATGACCAATTTAAACTTAGCATTCCGTCACAGTACTATTGTTGTATTCCTTAAACTTTAAATTCTAAATCTTACATTCACATTAATGCTACATATTTTTTCAGAAATGGCAATAGCAGCTTGCAACATTTTAAAATCAGGATTTAACGAGCCTCATGTTCCCCCTTGCTACTGAAAATCTTTAGTTATTAACCTAAGCATTCATTCTAAAGGCAAGTTTTAAGTACTCCTTCACAGGGTGTGGTTGGAATTGAAGATCAACACTGAACTTAGGGGATTGCAGCCCTTCCTTTAAAATGTCAAGAGTTGGCTGTGTGTGTGGGCCTGGTGTTACATGTGTGTGACATCAGATAATGCAGGCAGGTTTCCTTCCAAGAAGCCTCACTGGAGTTTTAATGATGGTCCCAACGGTTTGATGATTACCAATAAATACTGATGCTAACTGTTATTAATTAGATGGTATGATTGCAGCGTTTAAGAAACATGACGGGTGTATGGAACAAGCTGCCAGAAAAAGTACAGTGCCCTCCATGTTTGGGACAACGACCCATCATTTATTTATTTGCCTCTATACTCCACAATTTGAGGTTTGTAATAGAAAAAAATCACATGTGATTAAAGTGCACATTCTCAGATTTTAATAAAGACCATTTTTATACAATTTGGTTTCACCATGTAGAAATTACAGCAGTGTTTATACATAGCCCCCCCCCCTCACCCCACCACCATTTCAGGGCACCATAATGTTTGTGACACAGCAATGTCATGTAAATGAAAATAATCATGTTTAGTATTTTGTTGCATATCCTTTGCATGCAATGACTGCTTGGTCTGCGATTCATGGACATCGCCAGTTTCTGGGTGTCTTCTCTGATGATGCTCTTGTAGCCATCTTTAGCTTAGCTTATGCTTGTTTTGGGGGCTAGTACCCTTCAGATTTATCTTTCAGCATATAAAAGGCATGCTCAATTGGGTTCAGATCGGGGGATTGACCATTTTTTAGCTTTGAAAAACTCCTTTGTTGCTTTAGCAGTATGTTTGAGATCAGTGTCTTGCTGTAGAATGAACCGCCGCCAATGAATTTTGAGGCATTTGTTTGAACGAGCAGATAGGATGTGTCTATACACTTCAGAATTCATTATGCTACAAACATCAGCAGTTGTATCATCAATGAAGATAAGTGAGCCAGTAACTTCAGCAGCCATACATGGCAGGCTATAACACCCCCACCACCGTGTTTCACAGATGAGGTGGTATGCTTTGGATCTTGGGCAGTTCCTTCTCTCCTCCATACTTTGCTCTTGCCATCACTCTGATATGTTAATCTCATCTGTCCACAAGACCTTTTTCCAGAACTGTGGTTGTTCTTTTAAGTACTGCTTGACAAACGGTAACCCGGCCATCCTATTTTTACGGCTAACCTGTGGTTTGCACCTTGCAGTGTAGCCTCTGTATTTCTGGTCATTAAGTTTTATGCGGACAGTGGTCATTGACAAATCCACTCCTGATTCCTGAAGAGTGTTTCTGATCTGTCGGACAGGTGTTTAGGGATTTTTCTTCATTATAGAGAATTTTTCTGTCATCAGCTGTGGTGGTCTTCCTTGGCCTTCCAGTCCCTACGTGATTAGTAAGCTCACGAGTGCTCTACCAAATCCAAACAGTTGATTTTGGTAAGCCTAAGGTTTGGCTGATGTCTCTTAACAGTTTTATTCTTGTTTCTCACTCATAATTGTTTTGACTTTCATTGGCGCATCTTTGGTCCTCATGTCAATAAACAGCAATAAAAGTTTCCAAAGGTGATGGAAAGACTGGAGGAAAGACTAGGTGCTGAGAGCTCTCTTATACCCTCTCATTAAACACACCTGAGCAATTACAAACGCCTGTGAAGCCATGTGTCCCAAACATTATGTGTCCTGAAATGGAGGGACTATGTTGTAACACAGCTGTAATTTCTACATGGTGAAACCAAAATGTATAAAATTTGCCTTTATTAAAATCTGACAATGTGCACTTTAACCACGTGATTTTTTTCTATTCCAAATCTCAAATTGTGGAGTACAGAGGCAAATAAATAAATTATGGGTCTTTGTCCCAAACATTATTATGGAGGGCACTGTAGTTGAGGCTGGAAATATCCAAACATTTAAGAAGCCGATAAACAGGAACATGGGTAGGACAGGGCTAGAGGGATATGGGCCATATACAGGTAGGTGGGACGAGTGTAGATGGGAAATGTTGGCCAGTGTTGGCAAGTTGGGCCGAAGGGCATGTTTCCACACTGTATGAGTATAATGGAGTTGAACTTATGCCTCTGGTTAGTCCAGCAACATAACAAGTTTGTGCTTCTATTCCTCAAGGCTTCTCCATTCTGACGGCTTAAAAGAAAACAGACAATTTGGAGTGCCCCACCAACAGCTGTTTAAAATTTGAAGGTGCTTTACTTCGCACCATTCACTATCAAATGAAACAATGGTATATAGTGTTCAAGCTTGGAGGGAACAGGCATAGTGCCAACAGCTGACAGAGCTAGACATGAGTGTTTTGAAAAGATCAGTTATCCAGAAAGTATTTGAGTTCAGCGGAGAATTGCTGGAAATATTACCCCCTCATTCCTGCCTTAGATGGGAATCGTATTTGAAATGATTCCTATTCTACCCACAGTATCGATGCTTGGTGTCGGCCATTTGCTTCCACTCTTGTATTATTTTTACTTTGACCTAGTGTTTATTTTGTGATGGTATGGCATGCCGGCAGCTCCAAAAACTCAAAAAATAGGTTTTTAATTTTTAGAATTTTAATATTTCGCAATGTTTAAATTTAAAAGATAAAATGCATTAATTAAAAAGGCAGATAGCTTATAGGACGATATAGACAAAACAGCGAGGAACGATGTGTGCACCGACACCATTTTGTCTACAAAAGCACAGCTTTGACCATGTACCATAGCATTACTGCATCGTTTATTAGCAATTCCAGAACATCAGTCTCCCCACTCTTGTAATCCTCATATTTCAGATTACCTCAAAACTGAGACTAATGCAACTCTCTGCCTCCCAACTTCCTAACGCTCCCTTAACCAACGATAAACTTTACTCAAACCTTGGTCCTAACCCATGCTGAACAACATCGACTGAAAACTTATTTTCAAATCACTCAGTAGCCCCAGGATCAAGCTAAGAGGCACCACGGGATGGCACAGCGGCAGAGTTGCTGTCCTACGGCGGAAGAGACTACGGGTGCTGCTTGTACGGAGTTTGCATGCTTTCCCTGTGACAGCATGGGAGTTCTCCGGTTTTCTCCCACACTCCAAAGATGTGCAAGCTTGTAAGTTCATTGGCTGGTGTAAATTTTCCCTACTGTGTAGGGTAGAACTAGTGTATGGGGTGATCGCTGGTCGGTGCGGACTTGGTGGACTGAAGGGTAATTTTCCCTGCTGTAGCTCCAATCTAAACTAACCAAAGACCTAGAATGAACAGCTTCCTCCTAAGATGCAAGGAACTACAAAACTAACATTCTTCCAGCCCAACAACACTCATTGTTGCATTCTAATTCTAGTCTCTCAAGCTCACCAGATCTGATTATTCATCATCAGCAGCAGCAAGCCCTTTCAATGCAAGGGCTCCAAATACTGAAAGTACTACCTTCTCCATCTGTGTTCAATGCTAGGTGCTCTATAAAATCCCCCAATCTACCCTGATATACACTTTAATGTGCAATGTATGTTTAACAATGATCTGGTTAGACAGAATGCAAATGCAGTTTATAACACAAAAACAATGTCGCCAACTAGAACAAAGCATCACATTAAAAACAATCCCACACAATAATGCAGTTCGCTTACGTGCTTTGATATTGGCATCTCTGTAGGTACCATTAAGAATCGCTAGCTCCATCAGTTGCATCTTCTTCAAATTGTCTTCACCCTCCGCCTGCAATAAAATGAATATACCACTGTTAATACACATTAAAAAGTCACACTAAGTGCTCCGTATAAGTAGCTTAAAGCCACTGTTCATATATATGTGACCTTAAGTGAAGGCTGAGTATCAAATATTATTCTACCAATTTGGGATTTCTGTTCGAAACTTCTAACCAGGGATAGCATTCACATGTGTAGGAAGGAACTGCAGATGCTGGTTTAAACCAAAGATAGACACAAAAATCTGGAGCAACTCAGTGGATTAGGCAGCATCTATGGAGAAAAGGAATTGGTGACGTTTCAGATCGAGCATACATATTGATCGATACTACGTGAATTTCAGAACAATGAGGCTTCAAATACAAGCACCTAGCCAGAAGAACCGAAACTGGTTTGAGTACTGGTTTGAGGAAAGAGAAAGACGAGTGCAAATACCAAATATATTGATTTATAAATTAATCTTTTGGGTAGCAATAGGATCATGAGAAATAAAGGTAAAATGCCAGAAACGTTCAATCGAAGAAAGCAAGGCACAGCCATTGGGAGGCAATTGGAAGCCAATTGACCTAAAGGATTAGCAAATTCCATATGAGAAAGATAAGAGTGGTCATATAAAAGACAGTCTTTTGAAACATGTGGAAATATTCAAACTTCAGTAAACATGTGGATAATTGTGAGGTTACCACTTTGGTAGCAAAAACAGGAAAGTAGACTATTATCTGAATAGTGGCCGATTAGGAAAAGGGGAGATGCAACAAGACCTGGGTGTCATGGTACACAAGTCATTAAAAGTAGGCATGCAGGTACAGCAGGCAGTGAAGAAAGTGAATGGTATGTTAGCATTCATAGCAAAAGGATTTGAATATAGGATCAGGGAGGTTCTACTGCAGTTGTACAGGGTCTTGGTGAGACCACGCCTGGTGTATTGCGTACAGTTTTGGTCTCCTAATCTGAGGAAAGACATTCTTGCCATAGAGGGAGTACAGTGAAGGTTCACCAGACTGATTCCTGGGATGTCAGGACTTTCATATGAAGACTGGATAGACTCGGCTTGTACTCGCTAGAATTTAGAAGATTGAGGGGGATCTTATAGAAACTTACAAAATTCTTAAGGGGTTGGACAGGCTAGATGCAGGAAGATTGTTCCCGATGTTGGGGAAGTCCAGAACAAGGGGTCACAGTTTAAGGATAAGGGGGAAATCTTTTAGGACCGAGATAAGGAAAACATTTTTCACACAGAGAGTGGTGAATCTCTGGAACTCTCTGCCACAGAATGTAGTTGAGGCCAGTTCATCGGCTATATTTAAGAGGGAGTTAGATGTGGCCCTCGTGGCTAAAGCGATCAGGGGGTATGGAGAGAAGGCAGGTACAGGATACTGAGTTGGATGATCAGCCGTGATCATATTGAATGGCGGTGCAGGCTCGAAGGGCCAAATGGCCTACCCCTGCACCTATTTTCTATATTTCTAATCTTTTTCTTCAAGATTTTTGGCAATTCTTTTCTCTTTTGAGTGGAAATTGTAATTGATCTTAGATTATTATTGTCACATGTAGCGTAAAACAGTGAAAAACGTCTGGGTGTGATCAAGGCCACGTGGGCAAGCTGCTTGGAATCAAGGTTGTCTGGGAGGTTGGAGATGTGTGACATGACCAGCCTCTTGAAGCACTTCATGACAGAGGATGTCAGTCACTGGATGCTGTTACTTTGTTTTTGACATTTGACATTTGTTAACTCCACAGATAACCAGTTTGGTTTTAAAGCTAAACATGGCACCGACTTGTGCATGTATGTCCTAAAGGAGATTGTAAACAAATATAGAGGCAAAAACTCTTCAATTCTTATGTGCTTTATTGATGCTTCCAAAGCCTTTGATCGTGTTAATCATAGAAAGCTGTTTGTTAAAAGTTAGTCAAAGAGGAGTGCCTAAATACAATGTGAGAATTCTGGCTTACTTGTATGCCCACCAGACTATGCAAATAAAATTGGGCAATAACCCCATTTGGGGTTAGCAATGGTGTTAGACAAGGGGGAATTTTGTCCCCAGTCCTTTTTAATCTTTATATTAATGATCTGTCCAAGCAATTGAAAGCCTGTAATACTGGGTGCATGATTGGTAATATTTTAGTAAACCATATTATGTATGTTGATGATCTTGTGGTCTTTAGTTCATCTAGTGCTGGTCTCCAGCAGCTCCTTACTATATGTTCTGTGTATGGTGTGGAACATGATATTAAATATAATGCTTTTTGTTATGATCTGTAGAACCAAAGAGGATAAACGTCTAAAATTTCCTGATTTTAAATCGTCTGACTTAGTGTAGCAATGTTACAAAATTTTGAGATTTTAAAAATCAAGTCTGCAATTTATCCCATCAGATAAAGCATAACAATAAGTTTAATTTGACACCAAATTCACTTTCATATCTCAAGTATTAAAAAAGTTATGGCCATTTTCATACTCGGAAATTAGCATCTTGTTCCCTATTGATTTTCAATGGACATTACAAAAAAGCTGTGATCTTGGATAGTCAAAAGCCCATTCCTTAAGGAAAGATTAACATTTTTAAATAGCCTAAGTGTCCAAAGATTATTCACAAATAATTCACAATATAACATGATTTTAATATCTAATTTACATTAATTTATAGGCCAAATGGAAGGAATTTAGTGTACAAGTGCTGTAAATAAATGCCCATTTAAATCGGCTTTCTAGTGGGTTCATGTGAACGCGTTGGTTTAGAACGTTGACATCGCGCTGGATTAGTGCCCTCAAATGGCGAGAAAAATACTGCGGGATATAAAAAGCCCAAAATGAACTACTCGCTATAGATAACTATATATATAGGGTTATATGTATGCCCCATTTAATGTAAAAATGAGGTATATACCTTTAATTGTTTGCTTTATAAAACCCTGGGGCTGCGAGAGGTTGCGGAATGAGACAGTAATTTTAAAACTATTATAACTATATTATCGAGGCCTATAAAACTAATAATACCTTTTGCGACCGGGTCTTGCAGCGATTTTTCGTTAATGATTTACTAGGCTGAACATCTGCGATTAGTACAGCCTAGTAAAAATCGCGTTTTAAACCCGCCCCCTCCAAACAGCGCCAAAATCGCGGACCTGGCTGTGGGCAGATTCCCAATGACGATTCAGGTAGGTTTTGTAACATACCTACTTAGTGTCTGTAATAAGGTAAAATATCTTGGGCATTTTATTATAGAACAAATGACAGATGATAAGGATATTTATAGGCAACACGTATGCTGTATGTGCAGGCGAATATTCTCTTGCGTAAGTTTGGTGCGTGTATAGATGCGGTGAAGATGTAACTGTTTAGAGCATACTGCACACCACTCTATACTGCGCACCTGTGGTCGAACTACGGAAAGACATGTTTGCAGAGACGAAAGGCGGCCTATAATAATGCCATGAGAACACTGCTAAGGAAACCTAGATGGTGTAGTGCTAGTAATATGTTTGTGGCTGCAAGTCAGTACTTTAGGAGCTATCCTAAGAAATCATATGTATAAATTCATTTGCAGGATAAGTGACTCTAAAAATGTAATTATCGTGGCTTTGTCAAACATAAGGTTTAGCACTATACGCTACAAATCCCAGTTGTGGAGGCAATGGTATCGATGTCTCGTAGTAGGACATTGATTTTTTTTAAATTCTGGATTTTAAATCATGTATTGTTTTTTTAATATATAATTTATTATTCTTTCATGTGATATACTAAGATTTTATATGTATTTTAATGGTGTTTTTATATGCAATGTATTTTTATGTAATGTTGTCCCTTGTCTGGAACTTGAGTCCAAACTAAAGTTTATTATTATTATTATATTATTATATTGAGACGATAGTGGTTTTCTTAAAGCAGGATTGCAGCAGGGAGAAATTAATCATGACCACAAATATGCCTGCCAACTATTCCGCACAGGTTCAGAGGATGTGACCGGGGACTCCATCTGTGCCAGTTGCTTTCTGTTGGTTCCCTGACAGGAAGGCCAATCTGACAGTGATGTGATATGTGATGGTGACCAAGGCTGTCTGGTCAGGTGACATCCTTCTTTAAGCCTCCTGTTCAAATCGAACATTGGATTCATTGAGCTCATCAGAGAGGAATGCATTGTTGCCCATGACTCTGCATGACTTTACTTTGAAGCCCATTGTAACGTGCAAGCCTTCACACAATCAACTGGTGTTTGTGCAGATGGTCTGGGTCTCAAGCTTGGTTGGGAATTGTCTCTTGGCGTTGCTTATGATTTGGCAAAGGTTGCACTTAGATGTTTTGTACAGATCAGGATCATCCAACTCAGTCTTCACAAGGGAGTGGATTTCACGGTTAATCCATGGTTTCTGGTTGGGGACACGAACACCTTGGCACGCAGTCCTTTACACACTTACTGATGAAGACTGCAACGATACTGGTTATAGAATCATACAGTGTGGAAACAGGCCCTTCAGCCCAACTTGCCCACACCGATCAACATGTCCCATGTATTCATGGTGTACTCATTTATGTAGGCTGCCGAGTCCTTGAATGTTTATCCAATCAACCAACTCCAAGCAGACACGTAGGATCTCACATTTCCTCAGACAGCATTGTACAACTTTTGGTACCATATTCTCACACTTCAATTTCAGCTTTAAGCGGAGTAAGACCCCAATTATCAGATTTTCCCAGATGTGGGGGGGGGGGGGGGGGGGGGAAGAGAGAGCAGTAGGCATCTTGAAACACTAGTCAAGGGTGCTTGAGCCTCTGGTGGGACTGAAGCCATTGTGATACCATTCTAGTAGTACACTATAGAGGTTGGCCTGGTCGAAGTTTCTAGCTATGCTGAACAAGGCCTCAGGGTACTTAGTTTTAAGTAAATAGGCAGCAGAGTATAGTACATCCTGCACAAACCTCACAGCCACGTAGGTGGGTTTGAACTGTTAGTCAGTGGAGCCAAAGTGCATTCCTGCAGCAGTTAATAGGGACAGCACTTCATCGTTAGATATTCCAGGTCCAGACAATAGGACCTCACCACTCATTGTTTCACCACTAAAATGACTTTTCAACATTTAGTCATGGATTTTAAGGGTTTTTTTTTAATCCTCCCCACCCCCCAAAAAGGTCAGCAGAATCAACAATACAGGAACATCCTGCACAGAATAAGATAGGAATAGCCAGCCTTTTATTTTTTTAAGGTGAAAGAACAGTGAGTTTGGCACTTCACCAAGTGAAGAGTACAGATCTAATTATAACCTCAGGTAAACAACTATTCATCTCCCACTCCATTTCAGTCTTTAAAACAATGGGTATAAAATCAAAAGCTTCAAACATGTCTCTTTTTAAAACTTGAGTTTGGCACGTTCTCAAAAGGCAAAATCTGGTATATCCATCAGCACTCTTAGTTCCTCTGTTTTCTTGGTTTCAGTATTAAGAGACGTGGCTGAGTTGAAGGGTGGGGTTAGGGGTGCTGGGGAGCAACAGGATACATTTATCTTAATCTTCCTTCATTACCAAGTTATAAATAGTTAGGAATAAACTACTAGCCGAACCTGGAGCTGTGCAGTTTACAATTCCGATTAAAATAAGATTTATATAAAACAACTCGATTATACAGGACACTAAAGCTAGAGCTCGGTGTATGTATTTTTAAGAGGCTAAATGCTTTTCCATGCACTGACCTACAGAGCTTCATCGGTTTAAAATTCTAAATCAGATTTGTCGTGATGTCCCAGTGGACTAGCTCACATATGCAGCACGTTTTGGCCGTACTTTTGTGTCAGCAAGAGATGAATTAACACCATCTCTGCCTGGAGACTCACTGGCTAATCGTCAAAAGAAAGCCAACAGTTCAGATACTGAGCATAGACAAGTGGCACCGCTTTATACTGCTTGATAAATTTGTAGGTTACGAAGTTAAACTGACTCCAGGGAAATGGATGTCATTCAGCTTTTAAACGTGACGCTGATAACTGGTGGAGGTTGTGCTGGGAATTGAAAGTAATGGAGCTTTGCTACATTTTTTCTCTGGGACGTCAGAGGTAGAGGGGAGATTTGATAGAAGCAGGGCTCTCACTTAACTTTTTTTCGCTGTTGCCAGCCGGGCAACCTAGACAGCTTTTTAGGTTGCCAAATGACAGTTTAGGCGCTAATTTAAGACGGCGTGTGATAATGTACTCAGACGAAGTGCGTAGTTACCAGTTGGAATTATACTCAATATTATTTCTGCTTCAAATAAAGTCACAAACTAAACATATTCACCAATGAAGACATGATATATACCACAATGACAAGCAGCAAATTTATAATACAGTATTGCAACTCTTTTTACATGTTGCAATGATTGCAATTTCTATTATTTCTTTCCACTTCCAAATAAAAATGTAGTTGGATTATTCAGCGTATGATCAACTTGTGTCAATAAATCCTGGACCATGGTAACATATATGCTTAACCATGCACACTACAGATTGATGCAAGCATGTTTTCTGTGAAGGACCGAAAATTATCAGGACATGGACATGGTCTTTTCCTCTTGAATCTTCAATCATCAATCTCTGTTGTGCCCAGACACAGCAAGGTAAGTTGATAAAGAATTGAATCGATCAGTTTGACACCTTTGCAGGTAGACACAGTAACATCAAAAGGGAAAAAATAGATACATAATATCCCTTCTGCTCTAGGATTTTGTAATTTAAAAGAAATAAAGAGAATGAAAGTGTACTTTGATTTTCTTTTTCTTGTAACATACTTGTTACTGTATTATTATTACCCGACCAGACGTACACCATACTTCTGAATGTACATAGTACCTCTTTCAGTCTGTGCCCACTAAGAAGATGAGTCATGGAAGTAGGTGGCTATATTGAATCAATCATGGAACTTGGCACAACGGCCCCCCGCAATTTTTTGAGCGACTGCCCATAATATCGTCACTGACGTTCCGCAGTCGCCGGAAAAAAATCGCAAAGTGGGACAGGCCCTTTAAGGGAACAACAGCAACAGAACAATTTGCAGCGGTTATTAGATTGAATTGATCAGTGGGTCAGCCAACCTCATCTCAAATTCAGGAATTTTATTCTGCACACTCATGTCTAAGTCTTTAACAGCCAGCCACATTCTAGCCTTGCAACCCATAAATATGAAACCATAGCGCCAAGCATTAAACCAAAGACAATATGCTACATTCTGTCTCCATATGGCCCATACAGTATTTCATGTAACAGACTAGACAAACATCCTGGTTGTTTAAAATAGCTTATTGGATGGACTCAGTTGTTCAAAGAATTCTGTGGGACCTTCTACGCTGATCTGGTAAGAGCAGGTGGAGTCTCGATTTAATCTCTCAAGGCTCCACAGCATTCAGTCAAGAGTCAAGAGAGTTTTATTGTCATGTGTTCCAGATAAGACAATTAAATTCTTGCTTGCTGCAGCACAACAGAATATGTAAACATAATACAGAACAGGAGATAAAAGTTCAGTGTGTCTATATATCATAGACCATATATAAATAGACCATATATATACACACACAATAGATAAAGTGCAATAGGCTGTTATTGTTCAGTTTGTTTGATGGCGGGTTTCATAGCCTGATGGCTGTGGGGAAGTAGCTGTTCCTGAGCCTGGATGTTCCAGATTTCAAGCTTCTGTACCTTCTTCCCAATGGCAACGGAGAGATGAGTGTGTGGCCAGGATGGTCGTTGATGATGTTGGCAGCCTTTTTGAGGCAGCGATTGCAATAGATCCCTTCGATGGTGGACTGGGCAGTGGTCACAACTTTCTGCAATCTTTACCGCTCCTGGACGTTCAAGTTACCGAACCAAGCCACGATGCAACCGGTCAGCATGCTCTCTACTGTGCACCTGTAGAAGTTCGAGAGAGTCCTCCTTGACATACCGACTCTCCGTAATTTTCTCAGGAAGTAGAGGCGCTGCTATGCCTGCTTTATGATTGCATCAATGTGCTGGGACCAGGAAAGATCTTCGGAAATATGCACACCCAGGAATTTGGAGTTCTTGTCCCTTTCCACCATTGTTCCGTTGATATAAACAGGATTGTGGGTCCATATCCTACCCCTTCCAAGTCCACAATCAGTTCCTTGGTTTTGCTGATGTTAAGAGCCAAGTTGTTGTGCTGGAACCATTTGGTCAATCAGTCGATCTCACTTCTATACTCTGACTCATCACCATCAGTGATTCGAGTGAACTTTAGTGGAGCTTGCATTCAGACTAATGAACTACAAACATTAAAACCAAAGAAAAAGTACAGCTGCAATCACGGACCAGCAAGGTTCTTACAAATTCTTCAATGAATGCATTCTAAAACTGAAGAAGGATTCTGACCCGAAACGTCACCCCTCTTTTTATCTAGAGATGCTGCCTGACCTGCTGAATTACTCCAGAATTTTGTGTCTATCTTCAGTATAAACCAGCATCTGCGGTTTCTTTCTACGCATTCTAAAACTGGCTTAGTAAGAGACCCTTCATCAAAGTTGTAAGGTATCTTGTATTTTCATGTTAAATCGCAGAGAGCGGTGAACGGGAGAGGTAATGGCTGTTTAAGAGGCAGAGGTTGACCTGTTGGTAGACACAAAATGCTGGAGTAACTCAGCGGGACAGACAGCATCTCTGGATAGAAAAAAAATGGGTAAAGTTTCGGGTCGAGACCATTCTTCAGATATTTGACCAGTTGGTAACTGCTTTTAAGTGCAATCAAGTTAATCAAAGCTGATCTGTGCAGTGGAATGTAAATAGAAGCTAGATAGAACATGTTGGAACTGAGAAAGCCAACAGTTGCTAGAATTCTAAAATAAAAAAAATGCTGGAAATATTCAGCATACGAGGTTGCATTTATAAAGTTAATTGTGCCATTTTTCTCTATCAGAACCGGCCACTTCTGACAAAGGAAAGGCAGATATTTCAGCAAGTTTGTTTTAAACGGAGGGTGGTCAATGCCTGTAACATTCTACCAGAGATGGTGGTTGAAGCAGTTATATTAGTGACACTTAAAAGACTTTGGGATAGGCTTATTTGCAGGTAGACGACCTTGGTATCATGTTCGGCATGGACATTGTGGGCTGAAGGGCATGTTCTTGTGCTGTACTGTTCTATGTTCTAACATGTTGCCTTTAATATTGATTCCCAAAGGCCACAGCAAAAGGTTATGCAAAAGATCAGGTTTGCGAGGCCAAAGATTGGAATGGGAGAGGAATGGAGAATGGGGTAGCTAGAAATTGAGCAGCAGTTAGCTAGAAACTCAGGGTTAATCTTGCAGACTGAAGGAAGTGTTCTGAAAGGCAGTCACCTAATTTGCACCTGGTTTCCCCATTGTAGGGACCACATTGTGGTTCAGGTTAGTTTATTGTCACGTGTACCGAGGCTCAGTGAAAAACTTTTCTTGCGTGCTAACCAGTCAGCGAAAAGACAATACACGATTACAAATGTGCTCATCGGCGCACAGATAAATGAAAATACAATGAGGTATACAATAGTTCAAGACTGCTCTTTAGTTGTGGTAGGATGGTTCAGTTGCCTGATACCAGTTGGAAATGCAGCAAATTGAAAGTGCAAGTGGTTCACTTGGAAGAGCTGTTTGAGTCCCTGGATGGTGCAGATAGAAGAGATGAAAGGACAGGTGCTGCACTCCCCTTCAACTTCAGAAGTGTTACACCAGGGGAATGTTTATACTTGGAAGTGCTGACCGAAAAGGAGACGGGAAGGTGGCTGCCGTGGAATTTTGTTGAAGATGCCAGAAATTAATGGATGACCCATTGAATATTGAGGCTAGTGGTGTAGAAGACGATAAGGGAACCCCCTACCCCATCTTTCTCTGGCTGCGATAAAGGAGGGTACAGAAGTGCAATAAATTCATCTTAAGGCCCGTGTTTACTATAGCTGGAGCAAAGAGTGAAGGGAAGGAGGGAGATTAAAAAATTGACAAAATTGAACCTAAATAGAAGGCATCTCAAAACCATCTGGGAAGGCTCATCATCCAAACAGATACCTCAAGAGAGAAATTGAAAATGGAAAGGAGTTCTTATAGCAAGCAAAATCAGCAGATGGTGTAGTTATGACAGTTGTGGGAAACCCTAGATTTGTAATGGACATTGGGGTCAGGAGTACAGTTTGCTTGGACCAAATTTAATCCAATCACAGTGAAGCCACAACGTGTTACATATACATCGTTAGCACCGTAAAGAATGAGGCAGGAATAAACTGGTTCCGAATGGATAGAACATCCCAAGCATTTGTTGAACATCGGAATCCAGAACACACTGCACAAATGTTCGAAGCATTAACATTAGCGCACAAATGTCCAATTTCAAAGTAGACCCCATTTTTGGGTTGCTTAACTGATCTCAGGTAGAGTGCTTCAAGGATGTAAGAACTAGTTAGATAACAATGCAGATGCTGGCTCCTTGGTAGATGCAAATATTATATTAGACTTATGGGGAAAATTATTTTTAAAGTTAGAACTAGGTATTTTCAGCTCCATTTCAAAAATGTCACCATTTCTTGCCTGTACCTTGACAACCAAATTCATCTCCCCTCATTGCAGAATCTTAAACCTTATTTACCCGAACAAAAACCTTCAACGATTTTTAAACACGTTTATTGCTTCTACAGTGATGACTGCAGCTTCCGCAAAAAAACTGAAACCAATCCCCAGCAATACTCCTAGCCTGTGCACCTTCAAGGTCTTTTTTCAGTAAACACAATGCCTACAACTAAGCGTTGCATCCCCAATTTAAGTGACACTATTGTGAAACAGTCTTAAGAGTCATACAGCAATGAAACCATTCTAGCCATGTTTTCTTACTGCACCACCTTTAAAACGATCATATTCCCCCAGTTATGCATCAGCTGCTGAATTTTGAATTAAAGCCACAACTACAAAATTCAATATAAAATGAATAGTGATTTTTAACCAAATGAGGAGATCACTGCATACTCTCATATGGGTTCGAAAAATAACTATTCCGACACTTGGCTTTCTACGCTTGGGTAATTTTGATGCAAGTTTCCAAATGTCTCTTTAAACCTACTGGTCTTTGTGCTCGAGGCCAAGGCGGAGAAATTGAAGTGACTGCCAATGAAAATGCTGATGAATATTTGTGAAGAACAAACTCAAACTTGGTTCACAACTCACTTCACTCCAACATCTGGGCTAAACTGGAGCTGCATGCAAGTCAGGGGTAGATAACAAAAAGACAATGAGTATTCTGCAGATGCACCGCAATGGTAAATGGAGAAGCTGGCCAAGTTAAAAGTGAGTAGGCAAGAGTCTGTGGGCACTGGAATCTTGGGCAAAAAACAAACGGGTGGAGGAACTCAGCAGTTCAGGCAGCATCTACGGATGAAATGGACAGATGATGTTTTGGGCCAGGACCCTTCAGATTATTCAGAGTTAAAAGTACACCAAGCTTGCAGATATAGTCATTTCAATTGAGATTGCAACTACATTTTAACATTTAATAAACAATTCTCCAACAAACAGGTTAACTGGATAAACAAAATTAATCAGCCAACTCCAATTTGTGCCTGCAACTCACTACAGACACTGTTCAAAGTGCTGCCGTGTACTCAAAAAAGATCACTATTACATGAAAAGCAGAAAGAAAAATTGAGGGGTTGTCCTAAAATCTGGATCCCAAGTTTCAAACCTTTTTATTCAGTAACTAAGCCATAAAGGCAAGGATTCCAGATTTAATGTTCACTCTAAGTCGTGGGAAGATTGGTTTTGGATGAAAGAGGACAAGAGCATGCATAAGGATTGCCATTCCTAAACGCTAACCATTAAACATCTGCGGGAAGTGACGATATCTTTATCTTCTGGCAACTAAACTTCAAAAGACAAAGGATAATGATCACATAAATAATCTACTTGGGCAAGATACCA
Organism: Leucoraja erinaceus; assembly: GCF_028641065.1. Classification (NCBI taxonomy): domain Eukaryota; kingdom Metazoa; phylum Chordata; class Chondrichthyes; order Rajiformes; family Rajidae; genus Leucoraja; species Leucoraja erinaceus. Next base: position 29,833,151 of record NC_073402.1, on the reverse strand, counting down.
GAGGAGCTTGGAATGCTTCCAGCCATACCAAAGCATACACATGCGGCAACATTATAACAGGTAATTTCATACAACTCCAGGATTTAAGGATTGATCAGCATCTAGATACCCATCAGCTTAACAAGGCATTTGTCCAACCATTAACTATGAAATCAAAAACATTACTTCATGACTACAAATTTCATGCTGGAGTACGTCAGCAGTTCAAACCAGTTTTACAAATGTTCAAACATTAGATATCTCCACTTAGCAACCCCCCAAACCCACAAGTCAAGCTGTGCATGGCCCCACTGATAGGGGTGACTGGAACACCCAGATGCCTGGCAAGGCCTGTAGCAAGTAACATAGATAAAAGTACTGCTGAGGCTCTGTCCCCAGAGCACCTCGACAGCTTATGTATGGAGGCAAAGCATTGCCTCTCATGTCAAAGTGACTCGTATTCGGAAACATTAAATAATGAAATTAAAAGTTAGAGGTAAAAATGGGCTACTGCTGACAGTAACACCAAACAACATAAGGCACCAGAATAGAAGCAATACTTTGTGCTGGAAATCTGAAAAGAAAAATTATCGTAAAGCTCAATGGAGAAAGAGTTTCAGGTTATTGCCTTTCATCAAAACGAGAACAAGAAAATGATTTCCGATTCAAAAATAATATAGAAAGATGAGGTGCCACATCTCTTGTTCAACTGTCGGAGGGGGAAGAAATGAGGACCGAGTGGACCACTAGGAAAAGGCTGGAATTGTAGCCAGTAGAATTTGAGCCAGCAGTCATTCAATATGATTATGGCTCATCATCCAAAATCAGTACTCCGTTCCTGCTCGAAGGGCCGAATGGCCAACTCCTGCACCTATTTTCTATGTTTCTATGCTTCCTCCCCATATCCCTTGATTCCGTTAGCCCCAAGAACTATATCTAACTTTCTCTTGAATACATCCAGTCAATTGGCCTCCACTGCCTTCTGTGGCAGAGAATTCCACAGATTCACAACTCTCGGGGTAAAAAAGCGTTTCATCACGTCAGTCCTAAATGACCTACCCCTTATTCTTATGGAATGGTACAGATAATTCTAAAAACCTGATTGTAAAGCTGATGCGACTCCCTGACTAACAAAATTAAGGTTCTGTTTTGTAAAACAGAATACAATTTACAGAAACATGAAACTGCAGATTGCGGTTTACAAAAAAAGACAAAGTGCTGGAGTAACTCAGTGGTCAGGCAGTATCCCTGGAGAACATGGAAAAGTGGCGTTTCAGGTTGGCATCCTTCCACCATTATGTGAAAGTAAAATACAAAATGCTGGAGTAACTTAGCGGGATAGGCAGCATCTCTGGAGAGAAGGAATGGCAAAGTTTCGGGCCGAGACCCTTTTTCAGGATTCTGTGTCAATCTTCAGTTTAAACCAGCATCTGCAGTTCCTTCCTACACATGTGAAAGGTAAATCTGTGCTGAAGATATGCCTTACAAATCAGAGTGGCTGCACATAATTGAGTACCAGCACTCAATGTAATTCCAGCACTGTGCTGAATTATCTAGGTCAAGCTGGTGATCATTGTTGGTTCAGAATATCTTGAAACAATGGTGGCAGTCTTTTGGATATTGAGTAGAATGCGTCTCAAGAGATACTTTTTATTTTTATTATAAGTAAACAACTCTACATCCAATTATACAGCACATTGCAACATTCAAATTTTAAGAAGTACATTTTGCACTACTTGGAAAAGCAACCCATCCACCTGGGGACTTCACAGACTCAATGCACAAACCTACCATTCAACCAGTTGCTTTTCCCATCTTGCCAGAACTGCTAACTCGGACTCCAGATGCGACGCCACAAGCACAAAATTTAACACTCTCGCAATCTCCAGCCCTCCCCCACCCTATTTCTCAGACTCGTTTCATTCTCCCCGTGATTAATTTTACTGTTGGTGTAACCATCTCCTCAGCCAACAATTAATCATTTTATATTTCCTTGACATTGTCTGCTTTGATCTGTTGTTTCCACACTTTACTATTCCATGTCTCTAGTTTCCCTGACTGTCTGAGGGATCTAAACCCGAAACATTGCTATTTCCTTCTCTCCAGAGATGTTGCCTCACCCGTTAAGTTACTGCAGCATTTTGTGTCTATTCTCAATTCACAATGGCTCAGACAAAAAGTTAAACTATTTTCTTTCATACAAACAGCTGCACTGATAAAAAATGTATTAACTTAAAGATTGAAACACGAACATGTGGCCTAGTACATTATAACAAAACATTACATAGATCAACTCTGGAACTATTAATCAACATGCAAGTTCAGATTATTAAATACTTCTAATGACTACATGCAGCATATTGGAATCTTTAGCTTTAGTAATAAAATACAACGATATTATGGAGTATCCTCTGGGAGATGCTACTCTAAAGACAGGAATAATACAGGAATTTTAAAGATCTAAAACTAACTAGGAAAGCAATGCTGCATGCAATTTGAAAAGTTAATTTTGATTAAAAATTTAAGCTGGGTCAAAATTCCACAAATTATAGGATTAAAGTGCTGCTTCGAACCATGTTTGAGAAACAATGGAAAATGACTAAATTGAATAATGGTGTGTATAGAAAGAATCGTGAGTGGGCTTGTGATCTTTCTGCTAATTTTATAACAATATTTATGGGAGAAATATATATTCCTACACTTGGGAGAAGTAAAATATATTTTTGGAGCAGCTCCAAATGCTTGGAAAATTTAAGATGTGGTCTGAGACCAATCCCATACAGATGTAAATCCACAAATAATGGGAAGTGAACACATTTTATCTCCATTTCAAACAAATGACTAGAACACAATTGCCTGAAGTTTAGCTTGTGAGGACAAAGGATAAGACAAAAATGGACAGCCGGAAACAAAAAACAATTAAATTAGTTGTGCCTAAAGATGATAGCTCTGACCTAGACACTTACAAGAATTATGAAACATTACAAGTTTGAGGGGTAACTATGGGACAAATCTAAGTAACGCATACTAAAGCATCTTTAGAAGAGATACAATGCAGAAACGTGCCTTTCGACCCATCAAGTCGGCGCCGAACAGCGATCACGCCATACACTAGCACTATCCTACACACTAGGGACAATTTACAATTTTATCAAAGCCCACAAACCTCTACATCTTTGGAATGTGGGAGGAAACCAGAGCACCTGGGGAAAATCCACTGCCTTATTCTGTTCTATGTCCTGAGGGCAGTCCACTAGAGGAATTAATGATGCTAGCTTACAATTCCAAACACCAAGCAATCCCAACTTCAATGCTGCCTGTATGGAGTTGATGGGCATACTCTGCCTTAAACAACATTGGGTACTTTGGTTTCTCCCACATATGGAAAAAATAAATAGAATTGAACGGATCTGCTGTGAACTCGCAAGGAACCAATGGGTTAAATTGCCTCCAGTCTCATAGGTAAATACATACCAACATTTTAACTGACATTTGGCCGTAAGCATCTGACATCCCAAACATGTATTTACAAGGTTCAGTGCCAGAACACACACATTGCATAACAGCAGAATAAAACTTCCAGTGTGCTTTATGACTGAATTACCTGGGGAAACAAATTTATTAAAATCTACCTTGCATCTAAGAAGAAATCTGAATACTCTATTTATCCAAACTGTTTACGTGATTGCAGAATCTCCCATAATAGAAAGTTTAAAGCATGCACTCTTTACTTTTACAATCAGTATACAGACCCAACCAATTTGATTTTGAGAACTATTCTTTTGATGCCAGTTTTTTTTTTTTTAAGCTCAACCTTTGAATTGTTTACCTACTGTAATTCTGATAGTCTAGCTCATGACAGAACAAACTATACGCTCATACAACTAAAGCTTAAGATTATCAAAATCAAGTTGTCCAAGAACAATCCGAGGAAATTAAACATTTGAATTGTTCCAAAAGCATAAAATGCAGATGCTGGAATAATTAAATGCAACATGGACTGGTGATGAATAGTCAGATACCTGAAAAACTATATACTTATCTTTGCAGAGGGTACCAGTCAAGAGAACTGTTAGCACTTTAAGAACATTTTTTGTTTGTTTTCAAATCAGATTAGGAACTGGAACCAAGAATTATTTCAATTTCCATCCGACCACTACTGAGCCAGTGATTAGATTTAAAATTTGAAAGGGAAAAATGCCAATGAATAAACACGTGGTCATTCTCATGATTGACACAAAATGCTGGAGTAACTTAGCGTGACAGGAAGCATCTCTGGAGAGAAGGAATGGTCATTCTCATGCACGTCGCCCCAGTGGCCAAAGTGCTGCAGAGAGTATCTTGCCATCTGGAGCCACAGTGCACCTTTTTATGTGAAATGAACATGTCATGTCAAGTATCAAATTGCTGAACACCATAAAGACACTCCCCGACTTGCGTAAACGCACACTTAATTAATACTGTACTCAGTCCCTCATGCATTCAAGGCAGTTTGTAATTTCCACAGCATTCTACGATCACTCAAGTTTTCATCGGAAACAAGCCGATAATGGTGGCGGTTACCCAGAAGACAACTTACTGTTAAAAATGACCCAACGGTCAGATGGAATGAAAGCCAGCAATGGCGCGATTCTTACCCAGAAGGCTGGGCGCCGCAGAAACTGATACAGTTAATACTCTGGGAGTTATTTCGGGCAGGGGGTGGGAATGGAGATTTTGACGTGTAAAATCTGACGTAACCCTTGCATAAGTCAAGGAGCACCTGCACTGTGGACATCAATTGTTAGAATGTGGGCAAATGTCACCTATTAAACTTCAATCGTTATCCCTCGTGTATTTATGGGCAAAGGTCATTTACCAGCAGTAATCGACTAATTATTTTATCCAATCTTTTAACTAGTAGGTAAAAGCAACGACAAATGAAAATTTAGTTTTATGTTTAGTTTGGTTTTGCCATCATTCCATGCCAGTGGACTAATTCCATGGGAAATCAATTCCAAATATCGAGATTTCAATAAGTAGAACAGGTAGAAAAGGCTCCATCAGTTGGAACAATATCAAAGAAAGTAAATCTGCACCAACCCTTCAGTTTCTGGACAGCCTGGTTCACAGAAATAATTTCCTCCTAATTCAAAAATAAATGCAATCAAAAATATTTTTGCAGAAGCTAATGTGCGTAGAAAGTTAGCAAAATATCATTAAGCACTTAAAGGGCATCAGACTAAAAATAAAAAGGACTCAATTGCAGGTGGTCCCAATGTGCTTTGAACTGAAATTGTTGCCAAATGTGCAAATTAGCTGGAAGGCAAAATGCTGGACTTGACAGAGCAGAACAGAAAAAGGCCCTTCGGCCACAATGTCTATGCCGAACATGATGCCATATTAAATTAATCCCTTCTACCTGATAACTGACGCCCCATCTCCTTTAAATAAATGCACCTATCTAAAAGCCTGTTATATAGGCCACTAATGCATTTGCTTTCACCACTCCTTGGCAGTGCATGCCAGTCAGCTATCACAAAGGAAATCGCCACACACACCTCCTTAAACCCCTCCCCCTTAGATGAGATGCCCTTTAGTCTTTGACATTTACACCCCGGGGAAAAGGTTATAGCTGGCTAACCACAATTCTGTAAACTTCCATCAGGTCTCCACTCAGCCTCTAACACTCCAGACGAAACATTAAATTTGTCCAACCCCACATAGCTAATAATCCCCAATTCAGACAGAATCCTAGTAGACTTATCAGTTCTCTCCTAAATCTCCACATCCTGTAACCAGAAACTGCACATAATATTCCAAATACGGCTTAACCAAAGTTTTATAAAGCTGCAGTGTGACTTCCTGACTTTTGCACAATGCCTCGACCAATGAAGGCAAGCATACCGTATGCATTTCTTTACCAATCTACTTGTGTTAACACTATATGGGTGTTGTGGACATGGACCACAAGATCCTGCTACATCAAACATGTTAAGGTCTCTGCTATTAACAGTACGCTCTTCACGAACACCTTTCCACCCCCACTACCCATTCTTCCATGGACAAGCCCAATTGGAAAGCAAAGTACAAAGTCAACATGGATCCCATACATCTCCAGCATCTGCAGTTCCTTCTTAAATCCCATACATCTTAATCGTTTGGACCAGCCTACCATGAGGGACCTTGTCAAACATCTTCTGAAACTCCATAGAGACAGCATTCACTGACCTATCCTCAATCACCTTCAACTCTTCAAAAAACCAACTCAAGTTTGTAAGACACAACCAGCACAAAGCCACGCTGAGTGTTCTTAATTAGCCCCTCTTCCAAATAAGTATAAATCCCCTCTCAAAGAACTCTTTGCAACAACAACCCAGCCATTGATGCAAGTCTCACCAGCCTATAATTTCCTGCTATAAATTGGGACTGTGCTTGTGACTATAGAGGACACAAAAATCAAAGCCCCAGCAATCTTCTCTCTTGCCTCTCTCAATAACGTGGGATAGATCAGTCATTTATCCCCATTAATGCTATTGAAAAGATCTAGTATCACTGCTTTTATCTCAAATAGCCCTAGTATACCCTTCACTACCCCCTACATCCTCCTAGGTAAATACCAATGCAAAATACTCACTTAGTACATATCTGATTAGATAGGAAAGCTTTTCACTGTACCTCGACAATAATAAATCCAAACCAACTTAGTCCTATTTGCCTGCTTTACTTTAATATTCCTCCAAAGCTTTCCTATCCATGTACCTGTCCAAATGTCTTTTAAATGTTATTATACCTACCACAACCACTTTTTCTGGCAGCTCTTTCCATTTGCGCACTATTCTGTGTGAAGTTGTCCCTCAGGGTCTTTTACATCCTTCCCCCCTCACCTTAAACCTATGCCCTCTGGTTTTTGATTTTCTTTCCCTGGTGACTGTTTGCATTCAACCTTATCCATGTCCCTCATGATTTTATGCACTTTCATAAGGTCACTATTCAGTCTCCTAAGCTTCACTTGCAATAGATTTTTGTCTGTGCAGTTCTCAAGCAAGTCTTAAAACGTGCAATCTGATCGTATATCAATCTAATTTTAGCGTAACACAACAAGAGCTAATTACAAGCATGACGATTGCAGCAAAGAGCAATCAGAAATCCATTATGGTCTTGAAATGATTATTTTGCTGAATTGCTAACTGCTCCTTTTCACTTTGCTCATTAGTATTGCTCTCTTTCAAGCTGCTCAAGTCAACTGTCGGGATTCTTGGGAGCAAGCACCAACTCGCGTTCAAATATTCTTTTACAGCTTACACCTCCCTTTCATGCGAGGATTGCAAATTCAAAGAAAAGCTCATATTTCAAGAGCGACAATGATTCTGCTATCTGTGGGGCTCTTTGTCCTGTGTCCTCAGACTTCACGTCCTAATTGGAGTGTAAGCTTTGAACGCAAGCAAAACCTAAGCAGACAATAACGAGCAACCTTAAAAACGACCACTGCTTCCACTTTCGGCATGATCAGCTGAGGTTTGTCGATTACAGTGTCCACCATTGATTCTTCTCTTCTTCAGTCACTGGGGCAGTAAACAGACCTAAAATCAAATTTCCTAGAAATCTCAAGTAACCAGGGTGGTTTGGGAAAATCCTATCCACTATATTTCCAATTCCATTTAGGATACATTTCAAACCAATTCACTCAAACAAGAACTATATCAACGGCCACAATTAGCCACTTTGTTGACCACTTGCAACTGTGCAACCATAATTGAGCCAAGAATTGCCGTTCTTCTATCATGTACAAATGCCAAAGTGAAATAGAATGGCAATTTTCTAGTATTGGTTTTTCCTGCACTTAAAATTTCAAGTTAGAAACTGTCAGCGAATGAATTGAAACTGTCCAACAAGACAAATGATCATATTTTATAAACACCATTGTGGCAATAGAGAAATCGCATCAAATGTGAAAAACAGAAATGGATCAAACAAAGCAGATCCATCTCATTGTTAAGTACGTCAACTCTGCTGAACACTGAAGCAATTTGACAACGACGGTGCTTCAAATTAAAACCAAAAATAAAATTTACAGCTAAATCCCCAGTCTAAATGTGCAACAGATGAAACTTGTGTAGCCATTCTTGAGCTTCAGCTAAATTACAGTTGATTGGAGCTTCTTCCAATCACTTAAGACATTAAAAAAATTCTACAATTCATTATAATTGCTCAGGATTAAATTGTAAAGTAAATTACTGGCCAGAATTTTTTTAAAGCCTGGAAATTTCAAGCAAACTCTCATCAAAAGCATAAACAAGGAACTGCAGGTTTTCAAAAGAGAAAGTGTTGGAACAACACAGCAGATCAGGCAGCATCTCTGCAGAATATGGATCATGAATCTGACCCAAACGGTCATCTAGCCATTCCCTCCAGAGAAGCTGCCTAACACGCTGAGCTACTTAGTCCAGCACTGTGTGTCATTTCTAATAGAAAGCAGATTGCTGCATCATCACTTATTATTATTACAAATACAGCCTGCAAGAGATTTTCAGTTTTGTATTTCTATCAATAACTACAGAATGAACTAGAAGCCATTATTTATGGAATGTTAAATTACCCAAATTAAATCATTCAAGCTTGCTTTGATCAAGCACGAGGTGGAAGTGGACTACTGTTTGGTCTTACTAATAAATAACAAGTAATAAAAACCAACATTCCCTTTGTATGTAAAAGCTCAAATAATAAACATTGATTTCAATGGTTAAACCACAGATGTCGTGATTATTTACATAAACTGCCTGAGTAACTCAGCGGGCCAGGCAGCATCTCTAGAGAATGTGCATAGGCGATGTTTTGGGCCGGGGCCCTTCTTCAGACAGTTTGTGGCAGGGGTGAGATGTGGGGCCAGACGAGTAATAGGTGCTATACAGACATTTAAAAAAAAGAATTGCACTACTATGACTGCACGTAAATATATTTATTTATTGCTCATATTCTATGTCGCTCTTCTAGGGAGATGCTAACTGCATTTCGATGTCTCTGTACTGTACACTGCGCAATGACAATAAAGTTTGAATCTGAATCTGAAATGGGCTTGGGGGGGGGGGGGGGGGGGGGGGGGGGGGGGGGGGGGGGGGGGTTGATGGGCAGATGGGTTTTTGGTAGGCAGATGGGTTTTTGATAGGCAGATCGTTTTTTGATAGGCAGATGATTTTGTAAACCAACATCTGTAGTTCATTGTATCTCGTCTCATGATTATTTACATGTAAGTATAATACATTTGTAAAATTTAAGAAATGAGATTTCAAATAGATACTAGTCACTGCATTAGCCATTGAAAGGCATTCTTACTATGTGCAAGGCACAAGTGCTCCAAATGAATATTGATTTCATCTGACATAATACTCCATTCTCAATAGTCTGTAACCTTGGAGAGTCTTTCCACAATGCTAACTGAAGAACAGCTAAATACACACCTGGCATCACTTAAAATTGTTGAGAGGATTTGCTTGCTGAGGGGAAAAGTATCAGTGAGTATTCTGCAGGCCTGGCACATGACCACCATTAAGTATTAATGCACAGCTCAGTAGCAGATCTATTGTAAGTTCTGATTCAAACCAAAATAAAAAGCTCATGAATGAATGTACATTTAATTGCAGTGAAAAATTCAATCAATTTCACACTGTTGAATACGGAAAGATATTTTATTCATTGATGTGAGTAGATGATAATACAACCCTGTCTAATTTAAAAGAAAAAAAAAAATCAGGTCGCGCTTCAGCTTTCGTTAGGCATGTTAAAGTCCCTTTAATAAATTCTGGTTCACTGGCTCACTATATTTAAGTTGCTCATTTACATTAACTCCACATGTAGAAAGAATGGGCCATAGCACCCCTTAGGTCAGAGCTGCTTTCTGTAAGATATGCCTTTAGACTGCTTTTCTGATCCATCCCCATAACCTCAAATCCCCATTTACCCAAAAGTTTGTTGATTTTAGTCTTGAATTTAGTCGAGAAATGAGTAACTACAGCCTTATTGAAAATTGAAAATCCAAAAGATTAACAATGCCCAACAAAATAAATTGGAAAATTTTCAACTACAAGCCAGATTTTGGTTACCAATTCCCATAATATTTCAAAGGGCGTTTTGAGTATTCATTGGTGCGATTTGGAGATGGATTTGAACATAGATTTCTGTATGCAAAGTCTCAATGAATGAAACAAAGAATATTGAGTAAATCGGCTGGAGCTGTCTTGCTCAATAAATTGAAGGGATAACATTTTCCCAACATCAACATGCTAAGGGTCAGGAATGTAAGATAAATCACTTAGCTACAAGAGATATACCACTAGAGCTGTCCCCTACATAGCCACCACACACCTAAATAAATGAGGCCTCTATTGTTAACATTAACATACACTAACAAACGCTATAAATGTTTAAATAGCTAAAAGAAAATGTCAATATTAAAAATGCATACATTTTAGTAACCTTGTGCACTGCAGAGGAAAGGTGTGCCCTCTGAAGGGTCTCAACTTGAAATATGGCCTATCTATGTTCACCAGAGACACTGCCCGACCTGCTCAGTTACACCAACATGTCCTCCATCCACTATCCTGGATGGTGATTAGGGTGAGAGAATGAAGAGTGGGTGGTTCTCCCCTCTGGATCATGTTGTCAATTTGAGAGTGGTGAGAACTGGCAGGCAGAGAGGGGGGCAGGCACAAAATGGCAAAAATGTAGTATTGCGATTCTTCAACTGATTTTGCCACAAGATCAACATGGGGAGGAATACATTTATACATAATCTCACTCTTTGCAGCTTTCAAACCTTGTTGATGCACCTCAGAGGCTTGTTAAAATAAATGGAGTTCGAGACTGGGCTCCTCATCATCTGCTCAAGGACAATTAGGAATTGACAATAAAAGCTGGGTTCCTGCATTGCTCAATCCAATAAATACTTAAAAATTATAAATGGTACATAATGTAGTCAGAAAGCAGGCATAGAGTGAAGTTTCATGCTGCTGAATGTGTACCCAGGCGCCTGGCTTGTTCTTGATGTTGTCAGATTTATTTCACACCACAGCTTTCTTTCAGGCAACTAGGCAGTTCTTCAGTGCCCTAAATCTTATACATGACTGAGATATTCAATAAAGAACAGCCAGCTTCTGACCTGCTCACGCAGATATGACACATGGTTGGCAAAAGCAATTTCCAGGTCAGGTCAATTTTCTGTAGGATGTTAAGGTGAGTGGAGGTGGTGGGTAAAGTTGGGTGGCATGCCAATGATAACAAAGGGGAAAGGGGTCATATAATTGATAGTCAGTGGCTGTCATATGTATGCAGGAAATGTTACTTGCAACTTCTATCCAAGGAAAGACATGGTCTAGGTATCGCTGTATATGAGCACAGTCTGTCATTGACCAAGACTGAAAATGATTGTCAGACATTCAGGATGAAGTATGGTCCCGACACGAAATATCACCTATCCATGTTCTCCAAAGATGCAGCCTGACCCGCCAATTTACTCCTGCACTGTGTTCATTCAAGGATGCTAATTTTAGTTTTGACTAACATTAATTGATGTAAAACCTGGTAGATGGAGTAATCCCAGGAAATAAATCCAACATCTAATGTATCAAACCACCACTGGTTTAAGCATCCATACCAGAAATATAGATTCATTCAAGTCAAACTGCATAGGTCTAGAGTTAAAGTCTACGTAAATTAAAGTTCTTGTCTATTGTTTTAGACATGCAAGACAAATGAACAATTCACTCATTCCAATGATCAGTACTTCCCACGTTCTTAAATTAAAGAGGTTAAGATATCTACTCTCATCATTAAGATGCAACTTCACAACCATTCACAATTTAAACCCTCTGCTGATGTGTGTATAATAACAATAGCAAGTATGGAAAATCCAGAACTATTTTGAATTACATTTTGAACGCAAGAAAACTACAGCCTTTATGATCAACAGTCAACAGAAACAGCTCAGATACTTACTGCAGGCACCAGAAGTTTTTTGACCTCTTCTACAGCTCTTCGTAACTTCAGTTCTGCTCGGTCTTGAGTATCTTCAACAGTTATTAATACATGGAGGTCTTCATTCAGATGCTCCCAATTGGGTTTGCCTCGGTTTTGCTCTTCCTGTAAAGACAAGAAGCAGAATTATATAAAACATGCAAATAAATAATTAGGTCCAACTAGAGTCTGTGCCCATGCAAGCACCTTTCACTGCAGGACTTAATTACAGTGTAAACCTATCCTCAAATCCCTTCCGAGGCTTTATTTATACAGAAGACGTTCATATCATTATACTTTTTTCAGGATCCAACAGCCAGAAAAACTGATTGAAACAAATTACTGGTGAAACATCAAGGGAATATGCAGCATTTATGTAGCACCATATCCAACGTCATAGATAAAGCATTAAAAATGCCATCAGATTTGAATTGTTTCCTTGACTATTAATCTGAACAAACATTGTGATGTAATTGATCAAGAGCACTAGAGATTTCTAGAAGTTATCCCAAATGCATGGAACCTATTCGGTTTGATCAGCAAGCTAAAATCAAATTGTACGATTTCACAGCTTCTCATGTTAAAAGTACATCAGTGAAATTACCTGGCTACAAAGCACATAATCCTCCGTCAGCGGTTGGCTAATGAATGAAAGAATCACCAAGATTTCAGATTCTCATTCACTGGAAACGGGTAAACGCTACATATGTGTAGGAAGAAACTGCAGATGTGGTTTACACCGAAGATAGAAAATGCTGGAGTAATTCAGCGGGATAGGCAGCATCTCTGGAGAAAAGGAATATGTGATGGGAGAAGGAGATGGAGGAATTTCTTTAGTCAGAGAATGGTGAATATGTGGAATTCATTGCCACAGAAGGCTGTGGAGGCCAAGTCAATGGATATATTTAAGGCAGAGATGGATAGATTCTTGATGTCAGGGGTTATGGGGAGAAGGCAGGAGAATGGGGTTGTCAGATAGACCAGCCATGATTGAATGGTGGAGTAGTTTTGATGGGCCGAATGGCCTTATTCTGCTCCAAACACTAATGAACATCTGAAGTTAATCAGAGTATATCTATATTTGGACATCTGTGTGTACCAAGCCGAAAGCAGGAGTGTATGACACTTAAAACAGCACCACCTTAAAAAAAAATCCATCCTACTGCCAGATTTGAGCTAAGTCCTGTAGCTATGTAGGACAGAAAGCTACGAGTTAGTTGAAGCTATGGTTTAATGGAGTGTACACTCACTGCCTGTAGTGTTCCACACATGTCCCAAATTATTCAAGTGCAGCCAGATGGTAAATTGAATGCTAAAACTCTTGCATAAGCTAAAAAAAAAAAATTCAATTATACCACTTGTGTACTCACTGACTTGCCCACTACTTCAGCTTTGTGTTCTTGCTAATTCATTGACAGAAGCCAAATACATTGAGGTGTGGACATGTTGAAACAAATTGTATAGCTGTTATTCTGCTAAACTGCAAGGGGGGGGGGGGGAGAATCGCAGCAAAAAGAGTTTATTGAATCCTTTTATAAATTCCACCAGCCTTCAAAAACCTGTGACCTTTCCATCTACCAATCAGCACTGAAACTGCCAGTGGGACGTGCGTTAAAGCAGCGAAACAAAAAAAAATGGGCAGTGCAAGAATGAGATGCAATTTCAGGATGCAAATAAATCTCTGAAATACAATATAGAATACAGCACAAGAAAATGCACTTCAGCCCACCCTGTCTGCACTGAACCCGATGCCAATATAATCTCTTTCACATAATCGTTATCCCTCCATTCATCCAAAAGCCTCTTAAATACCACTATCGCCTCCGTCTCAACCACCAACCTGCAGCCTGTTCTAGGCACGCCTTCTAGTATTTGATTTTTCACTCCTGGGAAAAACGTTCTGTCTATCCTAGCTATTTCTCGTGCAATTTTGTATACTTCTACCAGGTCTCGCCGCGTTCCAGGGAAAACAATCTAAGTCAGTCCAACCTCTCTCCCTGTAGCTAATAGACCCTAATCCAGGTATCATTCTGATAAACCACATCTGCACCCTCTCCAATGCCCCCACACCCTTCCTGTAATGGGGCAACCAAAATTGCACACAAAACTCCAAATGCAGCCTAACCAAAGTGGTGTAAGTCTGCACCATGACATAATATACAAATATAGATGCCATTTTTCAGTGAAAAAAAAGTTTCAAATATTTGGAAACTGTTTTCAGAAACTTCACAGATTTAACCCTATATTTAAAAATGAATGTCGCAGCCCAAGTTAATAATCTGCTCAGACCCTAGTTCAATAAAGTTTGGAATATATAAAGTCAACAGAAGAGGCGATCAATGATACGTATGGGATGCAAATAGAATATTGATGGGGACAGAATGACAATGAAGAAATTGAGTGCAACATGGTAGAGAAGAAATTGGATGTCAGTTGAAGTCAGAGCCAGCGGAATCAGGAAAATCTGGCTCCTCAAATAATTACCTGTTGAAGAGGCAACAGTGGACTGCTCTCACACAATAGAACTAAGACGTGTGCCTCTGAGCAATACCAAAGATATACATGTAAATGAAGGAACCAAGACCAGAATCCATTAGCACCTCAGATATAACCACATATGCAGAGAAAAAGTCATTATAACTAATACATTAAATGAAATGAGGAGGAATAAAGTAATCAGTCACAGCCTTAATGTGCTCCATTTTCAGGCACATTTAAATTAAAGGAAAAACTGAAGAAACATTATTAACCAGTTACTTAGCTCCTTTTTTTTTTAGCTCTAGGACCTACTCAGTCTCTTACAAAGGAACAATTTATAAATCAGGGCTGGGTTATTCAATCAAAATTGCAAAATGTCACAGCTGGTGCACATAAAACCCAAAAGTGTTTGAAATAGATAGCTAACTGCAGTGGACCCGTTACCAAATGGGAGCTTCAAGCAAACAACACTGCGAGAATAAACCTAATGCACTTGAGCATTGTGCCCAGTTCTCTGCATCACGCTGTAGGAAGGTCATATATTTGGAAAGGATACAAAAATGTGAATGGATTCAGGGAATAGCTACAAATATAGGACAAGGTTGTGGCTGTTCCACGTAGAGCAGAAATAATTCTTAAACAGTTAACTTCATGAAGAGTTAAGATAAATAGATTTTCCAATGGCAGAGGGCAATTCAATGTGACTGACTACATTACGGGGAATAAGAGGATTTATTTTAGAGAAAGGAAACGTGCCACTCAAAAGTAAATACTAGATATTTAAGAATTTTACTTCGAAGTCACATGAGTGACTACGTGAAGAACCCGCTCAGCGCGCATGCGCGGCATTAACGCCAGCAGTGCAACAGCGGCTGCAATGGGAGTTAGGCGCTCCCGCTACAGAATGAAACGGACCGTCAGGTGAGTACCCTGAGGTCGGGTTTCTATCTGCTTGTGTTTTACAGGGCTCTGGAGAAAAGGGCTCTGGAACAAAACTGTCCCCCGTTCGAGGAGGAACGTTTTCCATCAGGGAGGGGGGCAGCAACAGGCGGTAGGAGCGTTTACCCGGTGTTCCGCTATTCCCCGACACCGTGCCGAGCCCAGCCCGCTAGTACCTGAGCAGCGGGCTGGATGCATAGCCACCCGAAGAGGCATCCGGCAGGTGTTTTCCCGATTTCGGACGGGACGTCTCTCCACCCGCACGGGGGGGAGAGAGAGCCGCCTGAGCCGCTGGAGCGGCGCTCTCGCTTCTACAAGGCACAATAGCTCTAGAAGAACCTGTCCCCCGCTAGTGCCTGAGCTGCGGGCTGGATGTTTAGCCATCCGAAGAGGCATCCGGCCGGTAGCTTCCGACTTGTCGGAGGGGACGTCTCTCCACCCGCATGGGAGAGAGACAGCCGCCTGAGCCGCTGGGGCGCCGCCTGAGCCGCTGGGGCGGCTCCTGGAGCAGGAGCTCCTGCGAGACACGCTACGTGAGGGGCAGTCTCGCTGGAGGGTTCAGGCATACCCTCCACAGTGCCTAGGCACTGCCCATCGCTTCCTCCTTAGTGTGTTAGCTTTGGGGTGACCAGGGCTGGGCTGGTCATGAAGAGGGGGTCGCTGGCTGAAGAATTCGGGAGTATGCCAGGGGTGCAGGAACAGGAAGAGCTGCTGGGTGTGTGTGGACCGCTACGTGGCTACCCCACGTGCAGGAAGGCCATCAGAGCCTAAAAACTAACGGCCAGCGTTGACCATCTCTACGACAGGCACCTACAGGAGAAGGTGGTTAATGAGGCTTTAAAATGTACAGCTCCAATAAATTCTAGTCCTTCAAAGTGCCGGCAGTCAACAGCCAAATCTGGGGGCACTTCGGGACAAATACTCGGACCAGGAGCTGATACTGCAGCGGATCCTCAGGCTCCTGACGTCAGCCATCACACCATTTGCTCATTTTCTGTGGACAATACGGAGATGACCACTAACTAACAAATCACTCTCGCACTGTTGTGCAACAAGCAGAGCGAGATAAATTACCTCCGTATATAAATCATAAGACCTGCCCTAAATCCCGAATTTGGGTTGTGCTAAACCCCAGCCACTGAGTCAGACTTACTGCTCTTTGGCAAAAAGCCTCATGGGAATAAAAACTTTCGGCCTCATGAGGGCAGGCCCCAGGACGAGCAAACCCCAAAAATACAATACCCAAGCGGCAGCACCCCATCACGTCCACCAGTTGACGTCTACCATATGGGACTGGTGAAAGCTCGGGGACCGCATTTTTTTATGCCCGGGAGTCTTTTAGACCACGGCCCAGAGCAGGACCCCATGGAAAATGCGCCACCCCCCAACATCACCGCCATGTCAGACAACGCGCCAGACTCGGTGGTCTGGGAAGAGACAGAAGAAATGCCCATATCGATGGAGGTAGGTGGGTCTGGTGCCTACAAAAATATGTAAAATAAGGAATCTAATTTCAAAGGATACTCTATGGCAAGCATTGGCCTCAAATATGCTTACTATTCAGTACCCATTCAAAAGGATCTACGCAGATACCTAAAATTTACCTGGATGGGGGCAACTATGACAGTTAAAGCATTACCCCATGGGGTAACATCAGCTCAAGGTTATTCATTAAGATACTAAAACCAGCCCTGGCAAAACTAATAAGAAGACCATGGAATTGGCTATGTCAGCTGTTTTTCAGCTACAAAACAGTTTTCGAAACCCTAGGGTTTGTTTTACATCCAGATAAATCAAAGTTGAAGCCATCCACTATCATGGACTACTTAGACTTCACAATTAATTCAGTCCATATGACTGTAACTTGCCAAAAGACAAAACGGTTGAACTGGCACAATTATGCCACAATTTAATGGTCAACGAGCAACCAACTATTCGACAAGTAGCAAGAGTAATTGGGGAAATGGTAGCAGCATTCCTGGCTACACAATTCGGACCATTGCATTATAAAATCTACAAAGAGCAAAGGTACAGGCATTAAAATATCATGCAGGTCATTATGATCGGGTCATGAAATTACCCACTGAAACTATATCAAAACAGTTGGCATAGTTTCAGCCCTATCATTATCTAACAGGTGGTAGATGGACTAACTTAAAGTCATCATTACTACTTACACGGGGCATTAATTATTTAGTGATGTTGGGTGCCTTTTATGGATTAAAAACATATACATCAAATATGCATCACTGCATGTACGGTTACAAATGGATAATACTACAGTGGTGGCCTACATTAACCATATGGGAGGCATAAAATCGTTATCATGCGACAAATTGGTCAACACAATTTGGCAATGGTGTGTCAAAAAGACATATTTGGCTGTCAGCAACTTACCTATCAGATAAGCTAAATACAGTGGCAGACACCAGGTCACGCAAATTCAATGACAACATCGAATGGATGTAAAACCCAAAGTATTTGCAAAAATTATCACGCTATATGGCACGCCAGATATCGATTTATTTGCATCAAGGCTAAATCACCAGATACCTATGCATGTCGCTTGGGAACCAGACCCAGAGGCAGCAGCGGTAGTAGATGCCTTCACGCTGGATTGGGGAAATTCCTTCTTCTGTTTTCCCTCCCTTCTGCCTCATCAGTCAGGTACTACGAAAAATACAGACCAGATCTCGTTCATCATCCAGGGTCTGGTAGAACAGAGCAGGCCAGGTATAGCCAATCCAGTTGTGGTGTTCCGGGCTTACCCGCCAGAGCCGCGGTTGTGTGTCATGACCTATCTACTATATTATATAGACACAACCTATAACATCAGAGGGAGTGAAAAAGCCTTATGGGTCAGCCACAAAAAACCTCTTGGCCGGGTAACGAGCCAAACCATTGCAAGATGGCTCAAGCAGGTACTGAAGGCTGCCGGAATAGACACTAACTTTTTTCAAATCTCATTCCACCAGGGCAGCGTCTACATCAACGGCCGAAAGAATGGACGTACCGGTTGACCATATTGTGACGACAGCAGAATGGTCGAGGGAAACGACATTAAGAAATTTTTACAATTTGACGAAACCCGACTTGTTTGCAGAAAAGTTTTACAAATTGCAAATATTTAATTTAAGCCCGGGGGAGCAATTTAATTTGTTATTGTTACTAAATACCATTTTTTGTTTCTCGAAAAACAGATTCATTGGTTGGTTACGATAACACACTTCCTCCCTCAAGAACTTCGGCAGTGAGTGAAATAAAACTGTTACACGGTTTGAAATCACAGAGCTTTGAAGTCTTCACGTAGTCACGCATGTGACTCCGAAGTAAAATAGTAAGATTAAACGAGAACTTACCAGTTTGATGTTTGATCTGTATTTTATGAGGAGTTACGATGAGGGATTACGTGCCCTCCGCTCCCACCCTCATAATAGAGGTCAAACTGATAACTGATGTCTCCTTTTCTTTACTACGTTTACTTCAACAACTGTGTCTATCTGTGATTCCACACCGCTGCTTGGAAGTATGCCACGTATGCGCGCCTGCACCGCCATTCAATATGATCATGGCTGATCATCCAACTCAGTATCCCGTACCTGCCTTCTCTCCATACCCCCTGATCCCCTTAGCCACAAGGGCCACATCTAACTCCCTCTTAAATATAGCCAATGAACTGGCCTCAACTACCCTCTGTGGCAGAGAGTTCCAGAGATTCACCACTCTCTGTGTGAAAAAAGTTCTTCTCACCTCGGTTTTAAAGGATTTCCCCCTTATCCTTAAGCTGTGACCCCTTGTCCTGGACTTCCCCACATCGGGAACAATCTTCCTGCATCTAGCCTGTCCAACCCCTTAAGAATTTTGTAAGTTTCTATAAGATCCCCTCTCAATCTTCTAAATTCTAGAGAGTATAAACCAAGTCTATCCAGTCTTTCTTCATAAGACAGTCCTGACATCCCAGGAATCAGTCTGGTGAACCGTCTCTGCACTCCCTCTATGGCAATAATGTCCTTCCTCAGATTTGGAGAC
This sequence comes from Leucoraja erinaceus, assembly GCF_028641065.1. NCBI lineage: Eukaryota > Metazoa > Chordata > Chondrichthyes > Rajiformes > Rajidae > Leucoraja > Leucoraja erinaceus. Next base: position 29,813,738 of record NC_073402.1, on the reverse strand, counting down.
CAAAACTGTACGCAATACTCCAGGTGTGGTCTCACCAAGACCCTGTACAACTGCAGTAGAACCTCCCTGCTCCTATACTCAAATCCTTTTGCAATGAAAGCTAACATACCATTCGCTTTCTTTACTGCCTGCTGCACCTGCATGCCTACCTTCAATGACTGGTGTACCATGACACCCAGGTCTCGCTGCATCTCCCCCTTTCCCAATCGGCCACCATTTAGATAATAGTCTGCTTTCCCGTTTTTGCCACCAAAATGGATAACCTCACATTTATCCACATTATACTGCATCTGCCAAACATTTGCCCACTCACCCAGCCTATCCAAGTCACCTTGCAGTCTCCTAGCATCCTCCTCACAGCTAACACTGCCCCCCAGCTTAGTGTCATCCGCAAACTTGGAGATATTGCCTTCAATTCCCTCATCCAGATCATTAATATATATTGTAAATAGCTGGGGTCCCAGTACTGAGCCTTAGGGTACCCCACTAGTCACTGCCTGCCATTGTGAAAAGGACCCGTTTACTCCTACTCTTTGCTTCCTGTTTGCCAGCCAGTTCTCTATCCACATCAATACTGAACCCCCAATGCCTTGTGCTTTAAGTTTGTGTACTAATCTCTTATGTGGGACCTTGTCGAAAGCCTTCTGGAAGTCCAGATACACCACATCCACTGGTTAGTCCAGATACACCACATCCACTGGAACATTAGATGCATAGGATTCAGTGACTAGGTGGTATGGATTCTAAATTTCTAGCTGGAGGTCACACCCCAGTGGTGTACTACAGGGTTCACTGCTGGAAAATCTGGCTTGTGATGTATATAAAGACTCAGATGACCATATTGATGTGTTGATCTGTAAATTTGCAGGCAACAAAAATTAAGTTACATTGCAATTGTAGTAATTGCTGGTTAGGCCACATTTCTAGTATTGGGTACTGTTTTGGTCAAGAGTCTTTGGAGGGCACAAAATGGATTTCCCAGGACGCTGTCTGGAATAGAGGTAATTAGCTACATGTAGTGGCTGTACAAACTTGGGTTGGTTTCTCCAGAGAATTGGCAGGCATGGGAAGATCGAACACAAGTTTATAAAATGAGAAGCATGAATAGGGGAAGAGTCAGAACCTTTAACTGGGGGAAAATGTCAAATACTAAAAGCACAGATCTGACGACAGAGGGGGGAAAGTTTAAAGGTCAGAATGGAACATACACTGCCCGAGGCGGTGGTGGAAGCAGATGTGGAATTTAACAAGCTTTTAGATGCACATAACTATGCAGTGAATGAACTGATATGGGTCACATGTACATAGGCGGGATTAGTTTAATTTGGCATCATGTTCAGAGACATTGAGACAAAGGATTTGTTCCTGCGCTGTACTGTTTGTGTACTATGCTCTAATTCAATGAAGGATGTGTACATCGCATGGCAGTTGCCTATGTTTAATTACATTGCATCTTATTAAAAATTCGTGGAATTAATTTACAGAGCACATGGCTCGACAAGAGCAATGAGCATAAACTATGCAAAACGCATGCTAAAAATACCAATGCCTTTTTTGATTCACATAATCAAACACTTTTCTCACTATCTACATTGTTAGACTTGCTGATGGCTGTAAGTACATTAAAATCTTATGGTGCTGCAATGCTTTTATTGCCAGAAGACGAGTTGGCAGATCTTGTCATTTATTACCAAGTGCTGCCAAAACATTTGACAGAAGCAAAAGATTCAGAAAAATGCAATATCTCCCTTTTAAATAAATGGATTACTCTTTGTTCCACAAAAGGTGAGACTGCATTTAACTTCTACCTTCAAAGAAAACTTGAGCAAGCACAAATCACATTGCTGAAATTTTAACCATGACAGTGCAGTTCAAAGCACACCATTACAGTTCTTAAATAAAATTGTAAGAATCACAGGGCCACGTCATCACATTGAACTTAATGCCTGCTTTTAGAAGGTCCCTGGCAGAAAGGAATAGGCAGCTCAGGGACGCGCGCACCCCTGTGCTTTACTTCAAAAAGGATTTAAATTTCGAAACTTCAATAGCTTCAAACCAGTTAAAATCATTCCATTAATATCAACGAGTTTAGACGCACAAATTAGTTGATTTTGCCAATTTGTTTTTAGAGAACAATACAACTCTTGCCTGTAAACTCAGTCGTACAGCACATAAATTGGGACTGTTGACCCTCTTGGGTCCATGCCAATTATCTTAGGCTTACCCAAATCAACTGTTTGGAATATCATTAAGAAGAAAGAGAGCACTGGTGAGTTTACTAATCGCAAAGGGACTGGCAGGCCAAGGAAGACCTCCACAACTGATGACAGAAGAATTCTCTCTATAATAAAGAAAAATCCCTAAACACCTGTCTGACAGATCAGAAATACGCTTCAGGAGACAGGTGTGTATTTGTCAATGACCACTGTCCACAGAAGACTTCATGAACAGAAATAGAGGCTACATTGCAAGATGCAAACTACTGGTTAGCTGCAAAAATAGGATGGCCGGGTTGCAGTTTGCCAAGAAGTACTTAAAAGCGCCACCACAGTTCTGGACAAAGTAGGTATGTTACAAAACCTACCTGAATCGTGGCCGAGCATCTGCCCCACCCCTTGTGTGTGATTTTGGAGCTGTTTGGAGGGGGCGGGTTTAAAACCCAATTTTTACTAGGCTGTTCCAATCGCAGATGTTCAGCCTAGTAAATCATTAACGGAGAATCGCTGCAAGACCCGGTCCCAAAAGCTATTATTAGTTTTATAGGCCTCGAATAGTAGATATAATAAATTTAAAAGCTCTCGTTCAGTTCGCAAGCTTTCGCAGCCCCAGGGTTTTATAAAGCAAACAATTAAAGGTATGTACCTTATTTTTACATTAAATGGGGCATGTATATAACCCTATAATTATAATTATCTATAACGAATAGCTCATTTTGGGCTTTTTATATCCCGCAGTATTTTTCTCGGCATTTGAGGGCACTAATCTAGCGCGCTGTCAACATTCTAAACCTGCGCGTTCACAGAAACCCACTAGAAAACCGATTTAAATGGGCATTTATTTACAGCAATTGAACACTAAATTCCTTCCATTTGGCCTATAAATTAATGTAAATTAGATATAAAAATCATGTTATATTGTGAATTATTTGTGAATAATCTTTGGACACTTAGGCTATTTAAAAATGTTAATCTTTCCTTAAGAAATGGGCTATTGACAATCCAAGATCACAGCTTTTTTGTAATGTCCATTGAAAATCAATAGGGAACAAGATGCTAATTTCCGAGTATGAAAATGGTCATAACATTTTTAATACGAGATATGAAAGTGAATTAGGTGTCAAATTAAACTTATTGTTATGCTTTATCTGATGGGATAAATTGCAGACTTGATTTTTTAAATCTCAAAATTTTGTAACATTGCTAGACAAAGGTCTTGTGGACAGATTAGACAAAGATTAAGTGATGACAAGAGCAAAGTATGGAGGAGAGAAGGAACTGCCCAAGATCCATAGCATACCACCTTATCTGTGAAACAGTGGTAGGGGTGTTATGGCCTGGGCATGTATAGCTGCTGAAGATACTGGCTCACTTATCTTCATTGATGATACAACTGCTGATGGTAGTAGCATAATGAATTCTGAAGTGTATAGACACATCCTATCTGCTCAACAAATGCCTCAAAACTCATTGGCCGGCGGTTCATTCTACACCAAAACAATGATCTCAAACATACTGCTAAAGCAACAACGGAGTTTTTCAAAGCTAAAAAATGGTCAATTCTTGAGTGGCCAAGTTAATCACCTGATCTGAACCCAATTGAGCATGCCTTTTATACTGAAGAGAAAACTGAAGGGGACTAGCCCCCAAAACAAGCATAAGCTAAAGATGGCTGCAATACATCTAGCAACTGGTGATGTCCATGAATCGCAGACTTTAAGCAATCATTGCATGCAAAGAATATGCAACAAAATACTAAACAGGACTACTTTCATTTACATGACATTGCTATGTCCCAAACATTATGGTGCCCTGTATAAACACTGCTGCAATTTCTACATGAAACCAAAATGTATAAAAATGGCCTTTATTAAAATCTGACAATGTGCATTTTAACCACATGTGACTTTTTTCTATTACAAATCTCAAATTGTGGAGTACAGATGCAAATAAATAAATGATGGGTCTTTGTCCCAAACATGAAGGGCACTATCTTTCTGCAACACCTTAATCGTCCAAACAACCATCTCCATCACAGGAGCCAAACTATCAACTGACATCTATTATAAACCCTTGTGTTCAAGAAGAAACTGCAGATGCTGGAAAATCGAAGGTACACAAAAAAGCTGGAGAAACTCAGCGGGTGCAGCAGCATCTATGGAGCGAAGGAAATAGGCAAAGTTTCGGGCCGAAACCCTTCTTCAGCCCACTAAGTCCCACAGCTATCTCGACTACACTTCTTCCCACCCTGCTTCCTGTAAAGACTATCCCCTACACCTAATTCCTCCCAAGATGAGGTGTTCCATACCAGGTTATCGAAGATGTCCTCATTCTTTAGGAAACAGGGGTTCCCCTCCCATTATACATGAGGCCCTAACTAGGGTCTCCTCGACATCTCGCAGCTCTGCTCTTGCTCCCCCCCCCCACCCCGTTCGTAACAGGGGCAGAAAATCCCCCCTTGTCCTCACCTTCCACCCCATCAGCTGTCGCATACTGCACATAATCATCCGACATTTTTGCCACCTCCAAAGGGATCCCACCATTTGCCACCTCTGCCCATCTCCACCCCTTTCTGCAGAGACCGTACCCTCCGCAACTCGCCCCTTCCAACCCAAGCTACCCCCTCCCCAGCTACTTTTCTCTGCAACCACAGGAGATGCAACACTTGTCCCTATACCTCCCCATTCGACTCCGTCCAAGGACCCAGACAGTCTTTTCAGGCGAGGCAGAGGTTCACTTGCACCTCTTTCAATCTCACCTACTTTATCCGCTGTTGCAGGTGTGGACTCCTGTTTCTCGGCGAGACCAAGCGCAGGCTCGGCGATAGTTTCGCTGAACACCTCCGCTCAGTCCGCCTAAATCTACCTGATCTCCCGATTGCTAAACACTAACTCCCCCTCCCATTTTCACACTGATCTCTCTGTCCTGGGCCTCCCCCATTATCAGAGTGAGGCCCAGCGCAAATTGGAGGAACAGCGCCTCATATTTCACTTGGGCAGCTTACACCCCAGCAGTATGAACATTGACCTCTCACTTCAAGTAACACTTGTTTTCCGTCTCTCCATCCACTCCCCTTTCCCAGATCTCCGACCTGTTTTACCGTCTCCCAACTACATTATCTCTGTTTGCTTTGTTGTTACCTTCTCTCAATGATCTATTCTACATTTTCCTTTATCTCCATTTTCTTTTACTTTATACTTCCTTATCTATGCATTTCCCACTCCCCTGACATCAGTCTGAAGAAGTCTCGACCCAAAACGTCACCCATTCCCTCTCTCCAGACATGCTGCCTGTCCCGCTGAGTTACTCCAGCATTGTCTACATACACCTAAATCCTTGTTCAAGTGGGATTACAATGGCCCACTATAGATGGCAACTCCCCTCGACCATTAAAACTCAAATCAAATAATTTAATCTTTGACACCTCCAGCCGTAATGTTTAATCTTACCTTCTTCTTGTCTCTCATTGAACTTTTTCCTCTCACCATGATCTTGCACCCAGTCTCTGCTTCCAGTTGTTTCGCAGTGAGTCCTCTTGGGCCAAGAATTCTGCCCACAAAGTTAAACTGAGGAAGAAAGAAAAGACAACGTCAGATTACAGGAATGCAATTAAGTTTGATTACATCAGTACTGCTCACTTCACACAGATATGCAATACTTTCCATAGGTTTGCTAGCAAAATATACTAGATCCTTGTTTGTAACATATTTTCAACTAAGTACTCCATTCCAAAAAACACTTATCACGGCCTTATCTACAGTTATGCACTTGACCCATTTCAATTAATTTTCTAAATAGATCTTTGGGATCCCCACTTATAAAAAGCTTTCATATTTTCCTACATGACAGGGAAAAAAGAGGGTTGATGTAACATGTTCAATAATACAGACTAGTCATTAAGCAGTGATCTGGTGCATAAATTTTAAGAAATGGTCACTATTGAGCAACCAATTATACAATACTAGGACTGCTATATTAACTACCAGGTTAAGGAGGTATAAATTAAGCAGGGAGAACTATGTAAGAGGGAGAAATTCTTAAGAATGAACTGCAGATGCTGATTTAAACCGTAGACACAAAAAGCTGGAGTAACTCAGCGGGACAGGCAGCATCTCTGGAGAGAAGGAATGGGTGACGTTTCGGGTCTGAAGAAGGGTCTCAACCCGAAACATCACCTATTCCTTCTATCCAGTGATGCTGCCTGTCCCGCTGAGTTACTCCAGCTTTGTGTCTATCTACGAGGGAGAAGCTAGCTGTGAAAGATTGGAAAAATACATTATCAACATATTAGTCTTTTGCTAGGTTGTTCTTTGGGATCAAGGATGACTTCCACTTTGATTTTGTGCATTCAAAAGGAGCTAATGAGACCAATGTGGAAACTACTGACTCTCTCAGATAGTGGAGGTGATGTTTGATGAGTCGAATGGGAAATAATTTATAAAATTGTACGCCTTCAATCTTTTTTACAGAACTTCTGTATGCTCATGATGCATGGCTTCAAGTTTCTCAATATTGTCCCATACTGCTTCTCCATTTTGAAGAGCAAGAGGGATCTTAGACTTATCAAAGCTTAGATTTTTATGGCCTCTTGTCTTCTGGCAGACTAACTTGCCCCTTTCAGCTTGCATTTCCTCCCTTAGCTTTAGTTCATATTCATACAAGGCCATTACACAAGCAGACCCAGTCTCTCACAAATCAAAACCAATATTTTAATTTTTGTGAAGAGATACAATGCAAAAATTATCCAAGATACCATAACAAAAAGTAGATCATCAGGATACCTTGGTGACAATTCCATCATCCCCCTTCCCCAGACACATTTGAAACAAAGCAAACAAAACCAGTTCTTAATAAAAGTAAAATTAAAAGTGTGCTATTATCAATAAGCAAAGTTTAGAACGTAATAACGCCAGTCACTGCCTCCACCCACAAGCAGATGTTCAATTATGATCACACATTTCTATCATGCGAATCTCGCGGTCTTTAATTTGCTCAAGAAATTGGATCTCCTGGATTAAAGCCTCAGGTGGTTTAACAACATGTGGGGACACAAAGAATCGTGTTCATAAACAAATGCTTTCACAACGTTCAAGCAGATTTGCTGTAGGCCAAAAATATTGCAACTAAATATGAACACGGGATTCTACAAACAATTATCCAGCTATCTATTACTTGGTGTCCAAACATTACACGCCTGCTTTTAGAAACTGGCTTTGTTTCCATGTTCATTCCTATCCAGTTGTACAGACCCCAGTCTCGGAACAGATTGATGGGAAGATACATCATGGAAACATGCCCTTCAACCCACCAAGTCCATGGCAACCACTGATCACTAGTTCTCTGTCACCCTACTTCGACATCCATTCCCTGCACACCAGCGGCAATTTAGAGGCCAATTAACCTACAAACCCGCACGTTCTTACGATGTGGAAGGAAACTGGTGCACCTGGAGGATGTGTAAACATTTAGACAGGTACATTAAAAAGTTGAGGGAAATTGGCCTAACATAGACAAATTAAATGGTCATCTAGGTTGGCACGGACAAGTTGGGCCGAAATAACCAGTTTCCATGCTGTCTTATCTATGACTTTTCTATGTGGCATCTTTCCTTTCAGCATTCCCATAGGGACTGTCCCCTCCACAATGCTTTGGTTCATTCTTTCATCACCTGCAATGGGCATCATCTCCTAAGTCAACTTTGCATGGATGTTGTCTCACCAGCAGAGTATCTCCAGCATTCACTTTATTTTGAAGTTCCACATTGTTTTTCAACCAAAACACTGAATTGGATTTGAGATAAATTAAATTAAGCAGACACTTCATCATAGTGATCAGTTAGTGTATGAAAGGACGGGTTTAATATGTGTGAATCAGACGTAGAACAGCAAAGGTTAATAAATTAACACATTAAGAACACTACAAAAAGTAAAGCTTTGGAACAAGTTCAGACAAGATTATGATTTACAGCGCACACGGCATGTTGCGAGGGCAATAAACAAATGCTAACATTACAGGTAGCTATTTATAAATTATGACCTACTTTAGATACCCAACCCAAAACACCTTCCACAAATGCTCCATGTAAATTGAACCTGTATCTGCTCACAGTAGATGCACAGATGAAAGTAAACTACAAGATGCCTTTGAATATTTGCTATGCATTAAATCCAGTAAACAATTCAAGATCAGATCAACTCAAATGTTTCCTTCGAGTGTATAGATGAGCTATGGTCACACTGATGCAATGGAGGATACAGACAATGTGTGGCAATGACAATTTCCACATTACTATTACCCTTCAGTTGAAGCCAAACTCATGTGGAAAATATTGAATTGCTAAATAATACCAATAAGTCTTTAGTCCACAAATTCATATTTTTCCATAGATGCCATGACATCATCTGCCCTTCCGACCCTTTTAAAAAGTCTTGACCATGGTTTTGGAAAATGAAAGAGCACATTTCAAAAGAGACAGCAGCTTAGGATGCATGCCAAACAGTGCATCCAAAATTGAACAATACACAAGCTCAAATTGCAGAAATGTACAGAGTTAAATGTTTGAGCACTGGTGGAGTCAGGGCAGGGTGAATGTGAACAAAGAACTGAATCAGTGCAGATCTAAGGCAAAGGTCTTGGATAAATGACTTAATGAATTGAAGTTTAGCAGGATGCAATATTGAAGGTCAGTTGTGAAAAGGATTGGCTGTCCATTGGTAAATCCGGGGAAGTATTCAACTTTTCCACTGCTTGACTCTTGGCTTTGTCCTTTTGAAAAGCTTTCTCGTTGAAGGAAAGAATTGGATCAAAATAAAATGCCAGAAAAAAGTGTAGGTAAATGCTAATGCACTGTCTTTTGGCAAGGCAGAGGTTAAAGTAGGGAAGATTGCATTACCACAATAACATGTAAAATAATGACATGGATATTACAATTCATGCAATATGCACACATTACAATGGGGCAAATTTATTGCAAACCACATTCATTGGTACAAAATGCTCTTAAACTTATCAGAGTATAAAGCAAAGAGGTGCAAGATTAAAAATATGCACATTTAGAACAAGCTGTCTAATCCAATATATTTTGCGTCATAGGATCATTAACGTTAAATACACCACACGCATTTTGCCGAGGGAGGCTCCGAAACAAGCATTTAAAGCTTAGTATAATTACTCACACTTGCAAAAGGCATAGACACCACACACAACCTTCAACACCACACCTTTTGCCACCCACATATTCATATCCATTTCATATTTTACATGTTATTATGGTAATGCAATCTTCCCTACTTTCAGACTTCTACCTCTGCCTTGCCAAAAGGCAGTGCATTAACATTTAGCTGCCACTTTTTCTGGCATTTTATTTTGATCAAGTTCTTTCCTTCAACAAGCAAGCTTTTCAAAAGGACAGAGTCGAGATTCATACAGTGCAGTGTCTATATACTGTTATGTTGAAAACACGTGCAATTTTGTTTGGAAGTGTACAGAAACATCCATTTTCTGTTTGATCTTTTATCTTTACCATCAGCTTAAATGGAGCTCATACATACTTTGACAATCATAAGTCCAGGATGATATTGCATTAGGCTATCAAATATATAACACATTGCTGTGTCGGGACATATGAACGCCCTTTCTCGGCCAAATGGAAGTATTTGTATTTCATTTGCAATGAGCAAGTTGGCTGTACATTTGCAAGTTCAAAGCTAACTTCAAAGGCCAGACAATGTAATGTTTAATATTTTTTTCCATGTAAACATTTGTATGTTCAAAATAAATTGCCTTGAATATAAAAATGTTGATATTGGCCTTCCATTTCTTAGTTACTATGAAACTTTCTTCTAAAACCATAAACCTTTGAGGACACTTGTCAGTAAGCAATCGATTCTGACATGGGTGGGGTAATTGAAGTGCTGAGCCACCGGGAGATCAGGTTGGTTATTGCGAACCGAGCAGAGGTGTTGGGCGAAGCGATCGCCAAGCCTATGCTTGGTCTCACCGATCTAGGGCAGCTGACACCTAGAGCAGCGGATACAACAGATGAGGTTGGAGGAGGTACAGGACTCTGCTTCAGTCCTTGAATGGAGTCAAGGGGGGAGGTAAAGCGACAAGTGTAGCATTTCCTGCAGGTGCAAGGGAAAGTGCCAGGAGAGGGGGTGGTTTGGGTGGGAAGGGACAAATTGACCAGGGAGTTACGAAGGGAACGGTCTCTGCAGAAAGCCGACAGGGGAGGAGATGGGAAGATGTGGTCGGTGGTGGGATCCCGTTGGGAGACAAAGCTGGAGAAAATCAGCGGGTGAGGCAGCATCTATGGAGCAAAGGAATAGGCAACGTTTTGGGTCGAGACCCTTCTTCAGACTGATGTCGGGTGGGGGGAGGGGGGGGAAACAGGAAAAAGAAAGGAAGAAGCAGAGACAGTAGGCTGTGGGAGAGCTGAGAATGGGAGGGGAAGGAGGGAGAAAGCAAGGACTACCTGAAATTGGAGAAGCCAATGTTCATACCGCTGTGGTGTAAACTACCCAAGCAAAATATGAGATGCTGTTCCTTGCTCTGGCCATGGAGGAAGATCAGGACAGACAGGTCAGATTCGGAATGGGAGGGGGAGTTGAAGTGCTGAGCCACCGGGAGATCAGGTTGGTTATTGCAAACTGAGTGGAGGTGTTGTGCAAAGCGATCGCCAAGCCTGCGCTTGGTCTCACCGAGGTTGATCATACGCTGAATAATCAAGCAAGATTTGTGTTTGGAATTGGAAAGATATAATAGAAATTGCATTCATTGCAACATCTAAAAAGAGATGAGATACTGTATTGTAATCTTGTGCATGTCATTGTGGTATATATCATGTCTTGATTGGTGAATATATTTAGTTTGCAACTTTATTTGATGCAGAAATAATATGTGAATGCTTCATTGACCATAATTCCAACTGGCAACTACACACTTCGTCCGAGCACATTATCGCATGCAATCCGTCTTAAATGACCACCTAAACTGTCATTTGGCAACCTAAAAAGCTGCCGAGGTTGCCCGGCTGGCAACAGGGAAAAAAAGAGACCTGAACTACAACAGAATGCAGGCACTCAGGAAAAGAGGATCTACAAAGAATAAAGCTAAAGTTTCTGATCAAGGGGTGACGGAATACAAGAGCAAGAGGACGCCCATTTTGGTACATCCAATGGCAAAGCGGTATCTATTAAATTACTAAGAGCTGGGTATTCTCAATATTCAGAGTCCTTGGCCTTCTAGTGCACAAGTCACCGAAGCTGTCACAGCAAGCAATTAGGAGGACAAATGCAACATTAGCATTATTACAAAAAGAGATTGGAGTCTAATTGCACAAGTCCTTAGCGATTCCACACCCAAAGTAGCATGTGCAGTTTTGGTCTGCCATTGAAATATGCAGTAAAGATTCACAAAACTAATTCCAGACGTGAACCATGATTGCATTGTCAAGTTTACAAACATGAGGGGAGATCTTATTGAAATTTACAGAATTCTTAAAGGGGATGACAGAGTAGATACAGAAGGGGAATGTTTCCCCAGACTGAAACAAGACTAGGGACACAGTTTTTGAGTAGATAAGCCACTTAGGAATGAAGGGAGCCGTGGTAAGGTTAACAAGATGCGGTTACATTGAACATAGAACAGTACAGCACTACAGTTTTCTGCCCCATATGGCAGAGTTGTAGAGCATATTCAAAATGAAATTTCAAGGCAATAAGGCAAAAGAAATGGGGACGGTACTGGAAAACAACAAAGGGGGGCAGACTTGAAGGGCTGTATTGTACTATTTCTCACATTTCTTCAAACTGTATCATTGGAATTTTCTGCCCCTCTATCTACAAAGGATTGAGTGCTTAGTCTGAATACTATTTTGTTTCTAAAGAGATCAAGGCATGCAAGAGTCAGTTGGAGAAATTAGATTAGAGAGAGAATCAAGCTTTCTGATCAACACAGCAAGCTCCAATGGTAAATTTCCTGCTTTTGCTTCTACTTCCATTTAGGAACAAACTGCATTTATCTTAACGAGTTCTAAGTTTGCCATGACAGAGCTTTACTTCCGTCACCTCCATCTCTGTGCCAGCTTCTATGGGAAGGAGTCCTCACCTCCCAGTGAGGACACGTTCTCCCGTCTCCAACCTTCCTCCTCCTCTTGGACAGCCATCTACCCTCTCTGGACCTTTTTCTCTCTTGACTTTTCTGCTCCCCGGACATACTCTAATCTCACCTCCTGAGATGCTGCCTGACCCGCTAGTTACTCCAGCACTTTGTGTCTATCTTTAGCATTTTGTTGTCATGCCACTTTGGAGTTTGCAAATGTGCATGGATGAGCAGGGAAATGAATGCCAGTTTTAATGAACCCCCACTTCCCTGCAGGGTACACAGTTTTCCAGCCTCCAATGGAATCGTCACGAACCAGTGGACAGACTCCCACAAAAGAAAAAATCCATATGCTTAGTTGCAGAAAATACAAATGAGATTTTATATTTTTAAATTAAAATAACATATTTAAGCATCTACAGTAAACTTGTACTTTAAATTTGGCAATTTAGATCATTATTAACACATCTGGACAAAATGTACTTCCCTGTGTGCCAACTAAAAGTGCAACGTGATTGCTTGCTCACCCTGCTTAAGGATATGTGTAGGAAGGAACTGCAGATGCTGGTTTACAAACAGAGTCTGAAGAAAGGTCTCGACCCGAAACGTCACACATTCCTACAGCATTACTCCAACATTTTGTGTCTGCTTGAGGATATCTCTGATGTCAGGGATAGCCCCAAACTGGCCCACGGCCAATAAATCACCAAAAAGGAAAAGTTCAGAAAACCTGCAAACAACTTCCAAAGATGGTGCAGTGTATCACTGGTTTACTGCTTAATGAAAAAATCCAGATCATCTGTTCCTAGTCCAGATACTGCTTGGGTTGAGTCCTTACGTCTTTTTCCATGAAAATTTAAAAGCTGGAGTGAAAGTATGAACATTTACAAAGATAAAACATCCAAAGATTTTGTTACAACCTCCTACCCCTAGCATTAGGATGCCTAAGTGACACCACCCAAGTGGCACCAGGTTTAGGGTAAAATATTGCACTCAGCACAGCCTGCATGCCATCCAGAGCCACCAAAGGTGTTTTTCTCAAGAGACCATTTCACATGATAAAAAGACAGTAAATCAGTCACAAACCTAGCACAAAGGCCAAAGGAATTCAAAAAATCCAGTTTTGTAACATCCCCAATGTAAACAGGGTCAGGAATATTCAAAGAATGCAAGTTACTCTAAGGCTCATTGTTTAACACGTTATCAATGGGAAAAGATAATTTCCCTTTATACACTCCCTTAGCCACAAAACAGCAAACAGGTGACCACTTGAGGGTAATACTACTTACATACATTTTAGTTTTGGCTCCAACACTGACTTGATCGATAATTTCAAATCAAACAGAACTTAATCGCACATACCATTTACACTCTGGGGAACTGATCAAGAATAATCTATGCCCTCTACCTCAAATGATCATGAAATCCAACAGCAAAGACAGGTTGTGCTGACCAGTTTGCTTAAAATTCAGAGATACATTACAGAAACAGGTATTTCAGCCCACCGAGCCACACTAATCATCGATCACCCATTAAAACTAGTTCCACATTATCCCACTTTCTCCTTCACTGCCAACACACTAGGGGCAGAGATACATTAACCTAGAAACAGCATATTTCTGGACAGCCGGAACACCGAGCCCACACAAATGTAAACACCATCAGATCACCTAAAGTTAGGAAACCAGTCTAGTTCCAGCATTATCCCACTTTGCCTCATCCTATCACTGCCAACATCACACAGTTCAAGCAACTGTATTAAATTTAATCTAATATTTCATTCAGAAACCTTTATGGTTCAGTATCTGGGATACTCATTACTCTGGAGTACAAGCCAGGGGTCCAGAATGCAGCCAGATCTGGGGTGTGGTCTGTGGTCCAGGTGTACAGCCAGAGCAAGGCTCGGGGTCTGGGATACAGCCATTTGCAGACAGAGTCCTGTGTATTTACTGCTACCTTTAAACTAATCTGGCTCACTGTAAATTTTATTGTCCAACTGTGCAAGGTCAAAGAGTGAAATACAAGTGTCTGGGCATTAACTGAAGTAACATACAATAGTCCCGTAGATTTACGAATCCAATATGTGTATTCCTCCTGCAACTTTGAGGTGAAGTTCAGATTCAATTTTAATTGTCATTGTCAGTGTACAGTACAGAGACAACGAAATGCATTGCAAAGTCGCCAAAATCTAAGTTTAAATGGAAAATTCAGAAGCAGAAATAATCATAAGAGATTAAGTGGCACAGTGGTGGAGTTGCTCCTTTATAGCGTCAGAGAGCCTGGTTTAATCCTAACTATGGGTGCTGACTGTACAGAGTTTGTACATTCTCCCTGTGACCACATGGACTTTCTCTGGGTGCTCCGTTTTCCTTCCACACTCCAAAGACATACAGTTTTGTAGGTTAATTGGCTTTGGTAAAGATTGTAAATTACTTTAATGTGTAGGATAGTGCTAGTGTACGGGGATCGCTGGTCGGCGTGGACTCGGCAGGCCGAATGACCCGTTTCCACACTATCTCCAAATTAAACTAGAATAAAAGCAATGTTTACTTATTCAAACTAAATAATTTCCAGACATTAAATTTTTAAAAGACGAATATACACTTTCTTACTATAGTCAATGGGCAAAATGGCAACCTATAGCCTTGATTCCCATTCTGCCAAATTTCTGCAGCCTATACTCTCTCATGTTAAACCAATTCCCCTTTCATCTACACTTCAGCTAATTGACACGAGTCAAGCAACCTGCTAATTAGCACCTTTGGGATTTTAGAGGAAACTTGAACACCCAGGGGGCACCTAAATAGTCAAACAGTGACAACATGCAAACCAGACAGAATACGAAAGGCCAAGATTAAACCCTGCTAACGGGATCTGTGAGGCAGCAGCATTGCCTCCTACGCTGCAGTAGACTTCCTGGTGCCTTTATTTTTTAAATGGTTGCTTATAAAATACTGAAGATGCTGAAAATCTGAAATAAAACAGATGTCAGAAATACTCAGCAAGTCAGGTATTGGGGAGGATCCAGGACCCACAATATAAAGTGTTTATTTCTAGAGATGCTGCCTGACAATGCTTGCAACACTCAGCATGTCTGCTTTATATCATGCAAGGCTGGTGTTGGACAACAAATGTAGTTCGGGAGATTTGCAAAGCAGTGTTAACTGCATTAATTTCAGTTAGCAATGCCAATCATGCTTTTTCAGGTATGACTCATAACATTCCATAAATCTACAAGTCACAACACAGCTGAAAGATCAAATCATCTTCAGGCAAAAAAGGCACTTTAAATTTGCTCAGTATTACCAGAATTGCAGGTTTAACATTTGCTGAATAAATTACTGATTTTAGGTCAGTCACCCAATCACCACTTCCCTCGACCATAGTCAATCTCTCAGGTGACTGAGGAATCATTAATTTATCCACAACAATTTTGAGAACACGTCACACCACAATAAGCAGTTTTAAGCTCATGTCAAAATTTACAGCAGCATTTTAAACCTTAAATGGAACATAAATGGTCATGAATTACAAGCCAGTTAAATTGGCTTCCCAAGACTAAAAAGGGAGAAATGAAATAGATTTTTTTTTTAAATCAATATCCAGTTACAACCAAATTTTGCTGTAGATTTTTTTTTTTTAAATCTGATTTTACACGTTTCTTCATGTTACTCCCCTCTTTCAAAACAGTGACCTCAAGTTTTAACGCTTAAATTGGAAATCCTACATGACCCCCTGAAACAGCTTCATTGACCCATTCAAAACCAAAATGTTATTTTCGAAAGTCAAGCGTGATAATTCTGCCAAGGACAAGAACTTATTGCTAATTAGAAATTGATAACTACAAGAATTCTGGTGTACTCAAGATTTACCATTTTAATATAGGACCAGCAAAACCATTAGGAAGATGGCAAGATCCTGGACCAGTAACACTTTTAATACATTATGAAAACGCCTGTTGTTTGTTAAGGACATTGGAATGTAAACATCAGAATGTATTGCTTTCTTAATGCAGATATTACTGTGGCCAGGTTTTGCTGACTAATACCGCAATCTTGTTACTTCTGTTGATGAGAAAAATGAACAATCACAGTTCTCATACAAGCTGTTAACAGACAGCTTGAAACAACTGCAGTTGCACTTTACTGGGCCAATTCCCAATGTGCACTGTCCGACGAGAGCACCAATTCAGGACAGTATTCTTGATCTTAAAATTCGAAATAATTCGATACACACCCAAAGCATTTGGAAACAGGCCCTTCGGCGTGCCGACTAGCGATCACCCCATACACTAGCACTATCCTACACACTAGGAACTAGTTATTTTTTCGAAGCCAAATAACCTACAAACTTGTACATCCGTATAGCCTGGAGTATGGGAGGAAACCAGAGCACCTGGAGAAAACTCACATGGTCACAGGGAGAACATGCAAACTCCGAACATACAGCAACTCGGCCGCTGCATCACTTTGCACCTCTCGTTGTTGCATAATACAGCCTCAAGTGTCAATTCTATTAGCATGATCACTCCTCAGAATGTACCCCAAGTAGAAAGTCTGAAGAAGGGTTCTAACCTGAAACATCACCAGATCTGCTGCCTGACCCATTGGGTTATTCTAGCACTTAGTCCAATTTTTCATGAGCATGAATATACACCCGTATGGAATCATTTTTAATTTGTAGGGAAGTACTTAATTTAAAGAAAGCTATGACTTAACTAATATCTGTATGGTTTCTAACACATGCCTGGATAATGACAGACAACTAAACTGTACAGAAATGCATGTTACTGTTCAGCTTAAACACAAGGTGGTCAAAAGTATTAACTGCAGGAGAAAATATCCGACATCAAATTTGGAAATTTCTATAGCTCAAAATAATCTTACACTTCCCAAGGTATTTACAACATCCAGAGTTTTCACTCTTCCATCTAAAAGCACCAATGTTACTTAAGATATGAACACTAATATGTTAGAGCATGCAATTGTTTTGTAGTACAAGCTTAGGGGACAAATAATAACAACTCGCAGATTGCTAAATATAGAAAATTATAAATTGCTAAGAGCCAATATATTAAAGAAAGCTCATTTTTCAGTAAATCAATGCTACCGTGGCACTGAAGAACACCCCAAAACACTACCTATGATCAGACAGACAGCAAAATTGATCTCTATTCTAAAAGCACCGCTACAATCAGCTCTGCTTCAAAAGGAACTGTGTTTAGCAACCTTCAGATTCGCCTTTTTTACCTTCAGAATAATTGCTGTCGAAACATAGTGTCTTCAACTACTAAAATTGGGAATAGAATTATGATTGCATTAGTTGAATTTATTTTCTAAACTCAAGGTCAATATACTGCATTTCATTCTTCAGCAGGGTAACATTTCCATAAAATGCTAAACAAATTAAATTTGCATATCACTGTACCTTAATTGGTACACATGACAATAAAAGACCTTTGAAATGTGAGATACTAGTCCTTCAAATAAACATTATACAAAAACAGTCAAAAATTATCAACCAAAGCCAGCATCCACACTTCTGATAACAGTTAAGAGAGATTTGGATGTGTTGGAAAGAACTGCAGATGCTGGTTTACACTGTAGATACAAAATGCTGAAGTAATTCAGCAGAACAGGAATCTCTGGATAGAAGGAGTAGGTGACGTTTTGAGTCAAGACCCTTCTTCAGCATGTTCTTCCTCCCCATAGTACTCAATGAATGACCCTTATTCCATATTCTTCCCAACAAAGAGTCAACAGCTCATCTCCATGTGCATCTCCAAAGATCAGTCCTCAGTGCAGCACATCAATGCAATAGCTAAGAAAACTCAGCATCGCCTCTACTTCCTCAGATGATTCAGTATGTCGATGAATACGCTATAGGTGTACAGTAGAGCACGTGCTGACTGGCTGCATCAGGGCCTGGTTCAGCAACTCAAATGTCCAGAATGAAGGAGATTCAAGGTCGGCTGCAGGAGGAGCACCTGGGGCACGAAGGCTGAAGGTCTGGCGAGAAGGACGACTCGCTGGCAATCCGGAAAGGGTCTTGACCCGAAACAACACCTATTCCTTTTCTCCAGAGATGCTGACTGACCCGCTGAGTTACTGCAGCATGTTGTGTCTATTTTCCGAATGAGGTGACGGGTGCAATGAGCCTTTATGGCCAACTGCAACTTGGACTGCGTAAAGTGGCACCAAAATCTGGCGACAATTGCATATGAGCTCAGTGGGCTGTTTCCATGCATGGGGCACTTAATCGGGGAGTGTCGATGTATGATGATAATTGCACTGAACTATATACTTAAATACCGCTGACCTCCCCACGATCAAATGGATCTATCGGAGGCACGGCCTCAAAAAGGCAGCTAATATGGAAAATGCACATCAACCAGGCCCTGCACTCATTTTGCTACTACCATCAGGATGGTAGTAGCAAAATGAAAACAGGCTCTTGAACACTACACAACATTAAGTTCAGCAACTATGATCTTCTGTATTTTCTTATAGACCGTCTTTGATTGCATGATGGAATTACATTTTTTTTGCACTCAAGGTTAAAATATTAATTTATTGTATTTCTCATATAACATTAGCGGAGTGTTATTCCATTTATTGACCTATGCTGCAGTAAGAATTTTATTGTTCTGTGTCAGTATATAGGACATTTAAGCATTCTTGACTCTTGACTTTCAAATTACTACAACTATTTGGTTTTACATCTGGAGGAGGATGGGTAATGCTTGACACCATTTAGCCTTCAACACAAAAATAGAAATGGAGTAAACCATAGGGAATCTTCAAGCCTTCCCCCACCATTCAATAAGATTACAGCTGATAGTGACTTCATTTTCCTTCCTCAATACACAACTTCCAACAATTCACAATCCTTAAAATGTATCACTTTCACTTTATCCTGCGACTATATCCACAAAACTCAAGGGGCTAGAGACCCGAGATAGATCCCAACTATGGGTGCTGTCTGTACGGAGATTGTACTTTCTCCCCGTAGCTGCCTGGGTTTTCTCCGAGATCTTCGGTTTCCTCCCACACTCCAAAGACGTACAGTACAGGTTTGCCGGTTAATTGGCTTGGTGCAAATTTATAATTGTCCAGTGTGTAGCATATTATTTACTATGTACGGGGATCACTGGTCAGCTCGGACTCGGTGGGCAAAAGGGCTGGTTTCTATATCTCTGATCTAAACTCGAAATTTCACCACCCCTGACCCACCTACAAACCCACACCTTTGGAATGTGGGAGAAAACCAGAGCACCTGGAGGAAACCCATGTGGTCACAGGGAGAACAGCACCCGAGATCAGAATGGAACCCAAGTCTCTGGCACCGAGGCAGCACTCTACCAGCTGTGCTACTGCACTGCCCCACGCACTACCGAAACAAGATTTGTGACAGGCATATGAACACATGCACACAAACAATTAAAATGTGCAACAGGAGTCGGCAATTTGGACTGATTCAAGTTTCTGCAGTGATTGCATAAATAATTATTTTTTTGCAGGCCACTGCTGAGATCACGAGCCAAGCTTGGATTTCCGTGTCTGTAGTACAGGCATGGTGCTTTCGCCAAACCACTTGGGTGTTAATACACATGTCAAAACTCATTTGAATAAATTACATTTCAGTATTAAATTTGAATGTATAACTAGTCCTCAAGATTTAGTTTTTTTTTTAAAGAAACAAACCTACTTGCATTGCCTTAGCATCTAAAACATATTTAGATCATGCGAGATACTATTATTCCCCAAGTTTTCAAGCAACCTCAACTGTTGTCAGCTAACAAACCTGCCACACAACATTTAAATCAGTTGAACATCAAACCCCCTCCAGCCCTCATTCAATTTCTAGTTTGTTCATAACTGCTTAGGCTTAAAGTTCTTGGTAATGTAGCTACGTGGGAGACAGCTTTCTTCACCCGTTAACATTGTTTCATGAAGTTTCCTCGCCTACAAATCCATTTCGGGCAAATCATCCCTCAAACTTTCAATCCCTGAAACTCCATTTAAAAACCCATTGAGATGCTTGACATTGCCCTTGTAACAAAATTACCCAATTATTACACCATAAACTTTAGTCCTATCCCTCCAAAGTTAATTGATATTGCATTAAAAACAGATAGGTACAACCAAAAAAAACCTCTTCAACTTACGACTGTAATAGGTTTCTGCCCATCTGGGTAAACATTCTGCAAACTTTACAAAAAAGTTCCATGAATTCATAGCCTTTTCCACAAAAAAGACACAATTTCAAGAAATACTTACATCTGGATATTCTTTCACAGGCACAAATAGTTTTTCTTGTAACTGCATAATAGGTCCTATGGGATCTGGTAGGTCCATTGGCAGCTTATCAACAAGGCCATTCATTGTATCTGTATACATGTCCTTTCGTACTCTGCTTATTTCTGCAGAAACAAAAGATTTTCAGAATGTTTGAATGCAAGTCTCCACTAGCAACAAATACCAGACCTTTACAAAAAAAACTTTATAACAGTTTATTTATTCTTACAGCTTGTACCCGACATTGTTTAAATGACTTCCTAACCATCGTTGTGCTAAGGGGGAGTGGGGGTGGGGCAGAAATGAGAGAAAGGAGACGTCCTGAGAGGGGAACCAAAAAGGTCAACACTTTGTATTATACTTCAGAAATGCCATCAAATGAAACAGATTTTCATTTGGGATTGTAATACGAAAGATGAAGGTCAGTGCAACACTTGTAAGAACACGAGCAAAACAAAAATCAATACCAACACTGTATCAACCCATTCTAAACAGGTGACTGCACAAGTATGATTAATCTGTCTTTAACATTGGATATTGGAAGGGTGGCTAGGAGTTTATCTTCTCATTACAAATCTTGCAAATACTTAATATTTTGCTCATTTTCATTGGATATGTAATTAGTACATTACAACTTACAACTCCAAAAACCGACAGGTTAGTAGGCTAATTGGCTTGGTAAAATTGTAAATGATCCCTCATGTGTGTAGGATAGTGTTAGTGTGCGGGGATCACTGGCCAGTGCATATTCGTTGGGCCGAAGGGCCTGTTTCCCCACTGAATCTCTAAACTAAACTTATTATCCAGAAAATTTGAATAGTGCCCCCTTTTGACATGTGTTTGGGTATAACCAAGCCAATCGCTTTCGATGGAAACAGGACTCCCAAGAAAAAATATATACGATTGATCAATCTGACACATTAACCGTCTCTTCAAGATTTTGCCAGTCGTGCTGAGCATAGAGTATTTTATTTCAGATTTACAATTACTATTTCATTTTTTGGATCACAGAAACCAATGTCGATAGAAAAGTGGTGCTGGAACCTCTTCTTTTTAATTAAAAACCTCCAAGAGCTCAACAGTTGGTCATTTTCAATCTTTATGATTTGTGGACTGCATATTAATGCGAACAAAACCAAGCATATGATGGAAAATACTCAAATTAACCTTATCAACTATAAGGAAAATAAAGGTGCTAATGAGAAAATATTAATAATCTAAGCCGTATTCCTTCAGAAAAGGGAATACGAGATCTGAAGAATCAGTATAAAACGCAAACTAAAATTGAGTATTCAGTGAAGATTACTTCTATTTCTGACGTGAAACAAAGATCCCCATTACTCAACACCCCTACTAGCCATACCAGGAGTCAATAATGTTTTATCGTCATTTATCCTGAAAGAGAACAATGAAATTCTTACTTGCAGAAGTGCAACATTTAAATCTGAATGACACCTAACAAGATAGACTAAAGCAATAGACAAGCACCAGCCTGGATGTTTCACAGGTATTCTTCGGTCATTCAATCTGAAACCACTGAGAAAATCGACCATCTTCAAGCCTTTCTCAACATGAGATGAGATGAGATCAGGTTAATATATGGCCATATATATCTTGTAAGAAAAAGAAGAGAAAATGGCCAGAGCGCCATGCATCGTTGACGATATTTCCAGCCTTCCTGATACAAAGCATCCTGAAGATGGACTAGCCAGAGGAAAACGATAAGCTTGTGATGAACTGGGCTGTATTCACCACTCTCTGCAGGTTCAGGTAGTCAAGAGTAGAGTAGATGCTATACCAGGCTGTGAGCACACTGTGAAGCAGACTTCCTACAGCACATCTCGTGGACATGCCGTATCTTCTCAGACACCCAAGAAAATAAATCCTGCTAATGAGCTTTTGATCACCTAATGTGTGTGAAGAGACCAGATTAGGTTTCTGGCAATATGGAACCCTAGGAATTTGAAGCTTTCAACCATCTCCTATCAACAACAGTTGTTGTAATAATCTGCAATAACTAAGTTAAATCGCGCATTCCTTTGATGTCATTCATATCTGTCTGTAGCAAACCTAGATTTAAACCAGCAATTTTGGAGAAAAAAAATATTGAAATTAACCAATATTTGAAATGAGTACAAGTGATTAATTAGAACTAAAATGTGTTAAGAATATTACGCAAAGTTTTTAGCGCAGCTTCCAGCAACCTTTAGAAAATGTACCAACGTGTTCTGTCAATTATGCAGTTTCAGATAATACATCCTTCATATTTTAAACAGCTATGCCAGGCTCAGACAGCTACTCCAGTCTCCTAACCAATATTACATGCTTTGGTCATCTCAAATGAACCACCCTGGTTATTTACATCTTACTCTCTATATGCAAACTGTCTGTTGCAATGTTTCAACATATCAACTCCATTTGAAAAGCACTTCACTAGCTGTGAAGTTTAGAGGTGTTGAGGTTATTAAAGGCAACGCCTTAGGTAGCTTTCGTAATTTAGAAAGGCTATGTGTTCCTTCAATTAAATATAAATGCTGGATCAGAAGACATCATTATGTTGTCAACAGCAAACCAAAATATTATCCAGATTAAGGAGTAAATTGATTTCAATCTCAACATGTAGGAATAAAGTTTGTTCCTTGGGAGTTGGACAAAATAGTGCCTTTCTTATTATAAATAAAACATAGCCAAAAATGAGTCTCCATAAACTACATTGAAATAGGCAGCAATAATTAGACTAGCTCAGGCTTTGTTTTATTTCAAGAAAATAACTTTCATGCAAATGTGAACATTTATTTCCTAAACCTTTTCCATCACACTTCTTCCATTGGCCATCTTCACTACAGCCACAATCTGTTTGAGAAACAGCGATGAGAATTTGTCAGTGGTTTATATGCGCATGTTGAAAGCTAGATTTATCCACCTTAAACCAAAAATGAATAAACTGCAACTTCATAGCGACTGAAATTTATCGACTGGAACAAATTTTAACTAATTAAAATAACATACATTACAAGTCAGCTGGGATATCATCCAACTTAAAAATTGATGTCCTTGTTATAAACGCACCTACATCATGATAAGTAAAAATTTGAACATACAGGCCAACTAGATTCAAAATAAACTTTGGACGCTACTACAGTAAAAGAGCAAGTATTCATCCAAATGGCCTACTATGTGCCTTTGCATAACTACAATTAGGAAATTTGCAAATCTTAGGTCACATGGAAATTACCAACGATGCCAATAACCAAAACGCTACAGGGCAGAAATCTCTGCAATTTCCTTGCCGAGGTACACATTCCCTCTCCAGGCAGATTTTTCTAGTAATGACTTAACTTTCCTTAATCCTTAAGAAAACAAATACAAGGCCATGTTAATCAAAAGATAGCTTAACTTAAAATATCCAATACTAAATATAAAAAAAACATCTCCACGGAGTCAGCACACATAGGAGGTATTAGGCGTAGCACCAGACAATTGGAAGTCTAAAAAACCTAAATTAAAGGTCATCACCAAGTGCTCACATGACTAACAAGGACAACCCCTAATAAAATTAATAAATTCAATGGGAACAAGTTAATGTCCTTCAAATTCTGTAAGACAAATGATCTGCCAGATTCAAGATGGAGAATTGTACTCAATAGAAAGGATAAATAAAAACACGTGGGTGAGAACCTTATCATTAGCACTCTCTTACGTTACATAAACACTGAATTCAAGGTACTTGTGCTCCCAGTTTAATTTAGAGATACAGCATGGAAACAGGCTGCAGTTCAGCCCACCGAGTCCATGCTAATTATCGATCATCCGCTCACACGAGTTCTTTGTTATCTCGCTCTCACATTCACTCCCTACACACTAGGGGCAATTTACAGACAGCCAATTAACCTACAAACCCTCACAAGGAAACCTACTTGGTCAATGGGAGGACGTGCAAATGCTACACAGACTGCACCCAGGGTCAGAAATCAACCTGGGTTTCTGGCACTGCGAGCCAGCGGTGCCACTGTGTCATCCAGTTCTTGACGCATGAATCATGCCCCTGAAAGCAATTGCAATGCTGATTTACCCAGATACACCAAGACAGCTGCCAGGGTTGCCAGTATGTCAGGAACCACTGGTGCAGACACCCCATCAAGGTCAATGTAAAAGTAGCTTCACTGACCCAGGGAAGTATTTTAGAACAACAAGCGCTTCAAATTCCAAATATCTAAATTAAGAACAGAAATCGCTCCAAACATACGTAACTGGAACATCATCTGCAGAGAAAGGAGACATTGGCACTTTGTGGTGAAGGGTCTTTAAAGATAATTCTGCCCTATCAAGTATGACTGGCACGTACTAAATTGGGAATTTGGCAAAAGCACCCTCTGACATTTTCTACTCACTAGTAATGGACCTGCAATTTCATGTGCCATGTCAATATATAAAGAAACACATTCAATGTTTTTGATCCTGAAAACACTGTAGTTTACCAGATTTCATAAAGTATATATTTAAAACTTATATATACCTAAAAGTATATTTAAGGATACTTAAATGTATCCTTTAAGTAGACTAATGTAGCACAAAAATAGTGCAAGCCTAGGCCACATTACAATCAAACTAAAGGATACATACAGTGCCCTCCATAATGTTTGAGACAAAGACCCATCATTTATTTATTTGCCTCTATACTCCACAATTTGAGAATTGTAATTAAAAAAATAATAATAATCACATGTCGAGGGGTAACCCCTGTATGGTCGCGAGTAGCCACCCACAGAGTCGTACCTTTTTCTGGTCGCAGCTAGATTTTCAACATGTTGAAAATTTTCGGAGACCTGCTGCGACTATGACAGGTGCCGACAAGACGCCGAAAAACATTGCATAAGTGGGACAGGCCCTTAAGACAGCTCACAGCACCCAGTCTTTCCATCACCTTTGGAAACATTTATTGCTGTTTATCAACATCAGACCACCTATAATCACTGCTGTAATTTCTACATGGTGAAACCAAAAATGTATAAAAATGGCCTTTATTAAAATCTGACAATGTGCACTTTAACTACATGTGAGTTTTTTCTATTACAAATCGCAAATTGTGGAGTACAGAGACAAATAAATAAATGATGGGTCTTTATCCCAATCTTTATGGAGGGCACTATATTAGCAACTAGTAATGGAGCAGTAGAATGTGCTTAGTTTAACCCATCGACTTCCATAATATTTTTAGTGAATGATTGCACAGGAGATTGTGCTTGACCATTGCAGTACAATGCAACCAAAGGCCAATACCAAAGCTGCAAGCCAGGCTAATCAATATAGAGACCAGTGATTGATTAGTCGCTTCCTGGGATTTTGTAACTTCATTTTAAAAAGAGTCTAAGCATAGTGATTTTTCTTTGAAAATATAACCATATAAAGATAGTGGTCCTATCTACCTCTTTGGAGACTCTCGGTCTATCTTTGATCGGACCTTACTGGCTTTATCTTGCACTAAACGTTATTCCCTTATCATGTATCTGTACGATGTGAATAGCTCAATTGTAATCGTGTATTGTCTTTCCACTGACTGGTTAGCATACAACAAAAGCTTTTCACAGTACCTCTGTACACGTGACAGAGAGTAAACTCAAATGAAAATATTGGCTGTAATGCCAAGTCATAACAGAAACAATTTCTATGTTGCAAAATGGCACACCCATTTCCCTAGATTGTAGCGAGTACAATACTCCTTGCAGATCCTATGATCAGATTTTACTTCCAACAAAAATGTTCATAAGTTCATATGTGATAGCAACAGAATTAGGCCATTTGGCCCATCAAGTCCTACTCAGTCATGGCTGATCTCTTTCCCTCAACCCCATTCTCCTGCTTTCTCCCATAACCCCCAACACCCATACTAATTAAAACGTGTTTGTTGCAAATGGACTAACACTAGCATGAAGTTTACATTTTCATAAGCAAATTTTTATACACAAGATTGTTCCCAGTTGGCAGATGGGAACTAATATTACTAAATTCAAGGCTAAAACATTTATATCAGCTGGAGCAATTCTGACAGTATGAGCTAGAGGCTTTCATCACACCTAAAGTACTTTATCAGCTGCCCACATAGCTGGTTTCATGTTATGTTATCTTAACAAAGGGTTACATTTTTGACCTTGCTGCCAGAGCACATGGTGCAGCAAAGTGTTTATATAAAAAAACTATGCCGCCCATGTTCTCAGAACAATTTTTCCTGCAATAGAGTTTGATTTTTACAGTTAAATAGCAACATATCTTGGCTCAATACAAGGCATGTCAAGCTAGGACATTCCATTTAAGGAGCGAAGCTTCCGAAGTTAATGCAACAAAAATGAAGAGTCTTACAAAAACATCTACTCGGAAATCAAGCTGATGTAAAATAAGCAGAGCAATTTAAATAGCTAAATTAGTTATTAATTTCTAAGGATTGGGTATGACAACAAGATCCTTAAAAAAAACACACTGGCTCTTGGCCTTTTAAGGTATCCTCATCTACCACATGTTTCAATCTTGAAAATGCCTCAAAAAGATCTTTTGTCAGCTGTTCCATTTCCACAACTAACACCGAATCCTTCAATCCAGAGAATGCCATTGCTGCTGCAACGTTGAAATCTGTTGTCAAAATGAAATTGGCCTTAAAGCACAAGCAGCACATTTAATTATCCACTTTAATTGGTAAAACTGAAGGGCAGCACTTGCATAATCCTTTTTTTTTTAAAAAGAGCTACAATATAAATTGTTTTTCAAATATGTTTATAAAATCTACAGAGAAAACATAAGCCCCTCCTGCTTGACTATTAAATTGCCTAAAGAGGGAAACGTTACTATGTTTCTGAGAAAACACGCAATGTTGTACACTCTGCTGTGCCTAAGATATACAGTAATTTCAATGGACCTGGAAAGGGGGAGGGGGAGGAGAGAGAAAATTATATAAATTACTGCAGATTATTCGCTACAACCAAGTACGGTATTATCATTCTATACATAGTAGAAGCAAACAACTACAGTTGCTGGTTAATACAAAAAATAACACAAATTGCTGGAATAACTCAGCAGGTCAGGCAGTCTCTCTAGACCACACGGATAGGTGACGTTTTGGCTCGAAACGGGAAAGCAGATTATTATCTAAACGGTGGCCGATTGGGAAAGGGGGAGATGCAGCGAGACCTGGGTGTCATGGTACACCAGTCATTGAAGGTAGGCATGCAGGTGCAGCAGGCAGTAAAGAAAGCAAATGGCATGTTGGCTTTCATAGCAAGAGGATTTGAGTATAGGAGCAGGGAGGTTCTACTGCAGTTGTATAGGGTCTTGGTGAGACCACACCTGGAGTATTGCGTGCAGTTTTGGTCTCCAAATCTGAGGAAGGACATTATTGCCATAGAGGGAGTGCAGAGAAGGTTCACCAGACTGATTCCTGGGATGTCAGGACTGTCTTATGAAGAAAGACTGGATAGACTTGGTTTATACTCTCTAGAGTTTAGGAGATTGAGAGGGGATCTTATAGAAACTTACAAAATTCTTAAGGGGTTGGACAGGCTAGATGCAGGAAGATTGTTTCCGATGTTGGGGAAGTCCAGGACAAGGGGTCACAGCTTAAGGATAAGGGGGAAATCCTTTAAAACCGAGATGAGGAGAACTTTTTTCACACAGAGAGTGGTGAATCTCTGGAACTCTGCCACAGAGGGTAGTTGAGGCCAGTTCATTGGCTATATTTAAGAGGGAGTTAGATGTGGCCCTTGTGGCCAAGGGGATCAGAGGGTATGGAGAAAAGGCAGGTACGGGATACTGAGTTGGATGATCAGCCATGATCATATTAAATGGCGGTGCAGGCTCGAAGGGCCGAATGGCCTACTCCTGCACCTAATTTCTATGTTTCTATGTTTCTATGAAACCTTTCTTCAGACTTTTGGTCCGGAGCTGGGCTTGGAATCCAGGTGAATTAACTGATTTCAGTTAATTCATCTAGAATTAACTGAATTAACCAGTTGGGTTGCTGTCTGTTCAGCTGAGGCAGACCACTAACTATGGTTAAATAAAACTAAATATTAAAGAGACAAAGAAACCCAACCCATCCATGACAGTCAATAAGCCAATCTAAACTAGTCCCCTTTACCAACTCCTCCCCAGAACAATCAGACTGAAGGGTCCCCACCCGAAACGTCACCTATTCATGTTCTCCAGAGATGCTGCCTGACCCGCTGAGTTACTACAGCACTGTCTTTTGGTAAACATACATCTGCAGTTCCTAGTTTCAACTGAAAATTAAACTACTGGAACTGAAAAGATATAATAGGTCCAACAGCTTAAAGGATTTGATAGGATTGATACAATCCCTCATCTTATGCAGAATATAAAATGAGGATTCACCATTAAGTGGAAGCAAGTCACTAATAAATCCCGTGGGTATTCTTGCCCCAAAAGGAAAAAAAAGCTACGCACTACCAATATAAAAGTACCCAAGAAAAAGACGCAGCTCTAAGGGAAGAAGAGTTAGATCAGCATAAAGGATAAAGGAACAGAATAATTATCCAATAGGAACAGAGGCAGAGGCAGGAAGGAACATAAATATCCATCAGGGACAGATATGCAGTATCATTTAGTGTAGACTGAAAAACGTTTCTAAAGAAAAAGATGAATTCTCGACTGTATACACCTCAAATTTGTCCAGTGATAAATCTAATATATTCAATTGCATCTGCTTTCCCAACTATTTTTTGCAACTTGCAGAGGGGAATCTACACAACGGGCTGGACTACACAGACAGCTATTGGGTAGGTCCACAGAGAACCACCAAACCACAGAACCTTCAACAACACGTTCAAGCATGCTGCTGCACTTCAAACGTATGGCTCAAGGCGATGAAGCAACTGAACTCTTGCTTCAAGACAGACTGGGAAGGGAAGAGGGAGTGACTGGATACACTTGTACCCAAGACAACATGCAGTGCAGTGTTTGAATAGCGCTGCAAACTTCATTGAACATTGTTTCTTTATCTTTGGGTATTGTTTTCAAAAAACAGTAAAAATACACATTTTATATCTATTATAGACTGCATTTACAGTTGTATTTTATGGTCCTCGACATCAAAGACTATCAGGGCAATTCCCCAACAATGCAACACATTACACAAAGTCTTGGGAATGAGGATAACTTCCTTCTGCTGTGTGTATTCTGAGATGCCCGTTGTGTGGAATCAGACACTTCCACAGATGGGACAAGAGATACCTCAGTGGACAGTTTGCAAGATGGTGCAGTCCTTTCACTACAAAGTGAGACTTCTACATGCATCCAAATAAAAGCCTCTATGTTATCAATGACATCCTTAAAGCCACCACAAAAGACCAATGCAATCATAGGTCATGCACAATCTGACCCTTTTCAAATATTTAGAATCATGGAAAAATAATGTTTACTACTTAATATATATATTTAGGAAATCTATTATTTGGCATTAAGTAAATCAGTTTCTATTAACACAAGCTGCCAGATAAAGATGGGGATGGCCCAGCAACTCAACAGCTCCCGCAGCGCCAGACCCCAACCATGGACGAGAACGATCTCTCTCACCAAACCATAAAGCAATAAAAACAACAAAATAATCTTACTTTTAACAAAGCAACAATAAATACAATTAATTCATTGTTTGAAAGCTGTGTTTTCTTACCCAGAAGAATCAAACCTGGAAAAAACAGAAGAAATTAAGGAGTATATGTACACAGCTTCACTGCTTTCAAGCAATGTTTATGCATTGTGCCCTTTGACCTGGGCATGCGCAGTCGGAATATCGAACTCGCTTATTACTGGAATCCTGACTCAGGCGTCTACAATTCACTCCATTACTTCCAAATCCAAAAAAGGGGCTCCTTGTAAACAGAACATGGAACGTCTTATTCTGAACTAAGTGATATCTGTGCAAATCTGGGACAAGAAATGCACGAAACCAATTAAAATAACTAGTTTTAAAATTCCTATTAGATTGCATTATCCGTAACAAACCCAGTCAACATTCTTCCACAAATATTTCTAAATCTTTAGAAGTAAACACGATCAGTGTAAACATTATCTTCATGGGGCAAGTTCCAATGTTTTCTGGCCAGGGAAGATAACAGGACAACCTTGATGGTGCACAGGAACTGCAGCATGTCACACCACAAATTTTCTATGACAGTTAAAGGAATTTGCAAGCATCACTAAAACTATTTTGTTGCATAACATAGTTGGGGTGCATCAAACACATCTGCAAACCCAGTACTGAGGCCTCCCCCAAATGTTTCCATAGATGCTGCCTGTCATTCTGAGCAATTCCAGCCATTTGCCACTGTTTTGTTTTAATTTTCACTATCAGTAGACCAACCAGGTTTTCTACAGCATAATGGGAGAAAAAGTGAAAATAAAAATCAGATGCTAAACTTACAAAAACAAAAATGTTGGAGAACTTGGCAGATCATAGCAGTTTATTGTGGGTCAGAAGAGTCTCGACCCGAAACATCATCCCCATTCCATTTTGCCAGAGATGCTGCCTGCCACTGAGTTATTCCAACTTTTTGTGTCTATCTTCGGTTTAAACCAGCATCTGCAGTTCCTTCCTACACACTTCATTGTGAAAGCCGAGTAATTACATTCTGCAACATGTTGAATTTTTGCAATCAAAAAGGCAGTAGTTCACAGATTCCAAAAACAAGACTTCATATTATACAGGAGATAAAGTTTGAAATAGCATTTCAGTTCTTACTATGTACTTACTCTATCCAAATGAACAGATGCTTAAATTGTACAGTTTCCACATCATTACCTAATGACAATATGCACATTTCAAACTATTAAGATTCAGGCACAAAATGTTTTCAGCTTTCCGAAGGGATTCTTCAATACAAGTGCAAGAATTATTCTTGTGAATACAAAATCATTTGAAGCCACACACATTCCTTCTGAATACCAGTATATTTTAGTGAAGGTATGAATGTTATTTGAATTAAAAAATCTCAGTTACAGGAAATACTGGCTCATTCCTGTGAAGAGTGTTGGTAATTTGCATAATCAGTGCAATTTATCCACATTCTGTACAACCTTCAATCACTACACCACCGTACTGATTCACACTCAAGCCCAGAATTTATTTGAATCCCTCCAGCCATAGGGCCAAGCACAGCAATATTACCAGAGGCCAAGTGGTTAAAACAAAGATAATTTACCTCTCGTCTTTTACAAATCATGCAATGTTTAGCCATGAGACTACATGGACTCGAGAGCAAACGGGCCAGACACACAGCTAGTCAGCCAATTCCCCCATCCGCACTGTTCTTTACAACTGTACATGCAATTATTTTCTATCAAATTCCTATCCATTTCCCTTTTGAAAGATTTAATTGGCATTGTTTATATCACTTGTAAGCCAATTGCAGATCACAACCCCATGTATAAAATATTTCACACCCCCTCTAAACAACTTAACTTCCCTCCGTTTCCAGAAACTGGTTCTTGACCAGAAACATCATTGCCTTTTGCCCCCAGATGTTGCTCACCCCATCTGTGAATTATCCAGCAGTACATTGCTCCAGATACCACCATCTGCAGGATAATGTTCTGTATTAAATGTCACATGCTACTTAAATGCCTTCTTGACCCGTCAGAAGCATTTAGCACAACATACCCGACTCGATCCCTCAAACTTTCAAAGCACCCAGTTGGTTTGAAATACAATCACACCATTCCTCTAACGGGCTCAGTCAAAGAATATATCTCTTCCAGACCAATATTGAGTCATGTTGTGAAGAGTTTTCCTTGTTGTTCTCCCTCTTCCTTTGAATATTGACCTTCATCAAGACCCAGAATTCAACACGCCCACAAACACACTCTCTCTCCCGCCACAGATTTTCTAGCACCCTGGTTTCCGCAGCCTTTCTGGATTATCTGTTGTTTTTTTAGGGGTGGGGGGGGGAGGGGAGGGGAGGAGAGAATTAAGCGTCTCTCTTGTAAATTGGTTCGGATTAAAGTAGGTGCCGGACCATTGATTGCCAGAAAATCGGTGGTGGACTTGTACCAGCTCTGGAAGATAAACATTAATTTTTTACATTTTGGAAGTTGAAAATCCTCTTCTGAAACAAAGATATTTCATAGGTTGCTTTCAAATGCATAGATCTATGCTGGTCAATTTTCATAAAGCCATTTCATTACAACCAGTAAAATAATCCCTAGGCGAAAATTCAGGTGGAGGGACAGAACAGGGAAAGAAAATCCCATTGACCAGTTTACTTATAATCAATAAACAGTTTTCTTCCTTTGAGTTGTTTATGAAATGGTATTCTTCACAAAAAAAAAAGTTTCAATTACAGCCATTAATTCACCCTAGCACTGTGCTATCTTCTGATACACTTTAGGACAAAGTAAATTGAAATTTAAGGATTCATGCTAAATTTCACAGCAAGTCCCACTGCAGAATATTGAAACTTTGAGTGCTTTATTAAAATTAAGACTAATACAAGTCACTTTCAGAAACAGAAATATCAAATTACTGCAATAACAACCATATTATAACCACAAATGCCAAATAAAAAAGTGATTTACTTTCCATCCGAATCTAATGAACATGCACAATGTTCGTAATGAGCAGGATTAATATCTATTTTCCAAAATATGCAGTCATATATATATATATATATATAGTCTAACCCACATTAGCTGGCTCTGATATCCACCATCATGTGAAGTGCTTGAGAGACTGATGATGGCACTCAATAACTCCAGCCTCTAGAACAGTCCTGATCTACTAGTTTGCTTCCCATTGTAAAAGGTCCAGAGCAGATGCCATCTCGCTGGCCCTAAACCCATCGCAGGAACTTGCGGACATAAGATTTACCAGGTTTCAATAAGAAAGTCCAAAATGGGGCACAGCAGAACAAGAGTTTTCCCACTGCCAGCTAAGGTTCAGATGGCAGCTGAGGTAGTAATGTAATGCTGGCAAGTCAGAATACCTTCAGGTTTACCAAAATTAAGATGGATAAATTTACAACTTACCCAGAGCTCAATATCAGCCAGGGAGCTGCAGAATGTGGCAACTCCTATGGAATCCACAGCAGATGTGAGCATATGTGGAAGTTGAGTCCATGCTTGGAAGGCGACATCAAGGGCCAGCATGTAAACGAAGAAGAGGACAAGGATGGAGAAGGGATGCACCAGAATATAGAAAGAGGAAGAGAAACTATTGATGCACTGCCTCCATAGTGAGAAATAAGAGAGAATACCAGAAATAGAAAATGGAAGAGACTTAGCACAAGATGGTAGCACAGGGAATTAGTAAATTAGTTTCAGATCTTTGAATGTGAATTAAATCCAACGGCACAAACGACTCTCAGCACAATGATCTATTGTGTTGTGTTATTTTATGTAGAAGAATGCAAAAGATGCATTCTTTTTTTAATGTTTTGCAGTAGATTGGCTAAATAAATTTGTAAAATTTGGCACAGGATACCCTAAGTTCACATCTAAATAATGCAAATTTTGAATAAATTTGGCTTTTTCTTTTAAAAGAATATTTAGGAAATATGTTAAATTCCATTTGCCCATTTAATACATTTGCTTGAACTGTGGAAAAGAGACACCTGTATTATTAATATTTTACAGGAAATTGGTCAGAAAAAAAAATTCACAGGTACTTCAAAGCCCCAAATCATTACGATAATTGCTGTAACCTATAAACTGATCAAAAGAAAAATGTAGAAAGAACAAAACCAGGTAACAGAAATAACTTGGATTCATGAATTTGTCAGAATAAATTCAGATAATGGTTCACAAGTTTTTTACTTGCTTTGAAACAAAGCAAAACATTCAAAATGTACAGGGCTTCTGATAAGAATATGCAGTCACCCAAAATCTAACAATTAAACTAGGTTTTAAAATCTTTTTTTTTTTTGTAAACTGAACAAATACATTCATTCTTGGCTATTACCACAGCAAACAATTCTAATTCTGAAAGACCAGTCAGTAAATGTTAATGCCAAACATCTACAAAGAGGGAAAAACAAACAAGAGTCACTTCATAAGTTACTCTAGCTACCGCTGGTTTTGGGTAAAAATGTATGGCATCTGTGGGAAACTGGAATTAAAACCCTACAGTCACAGGTGTACAGTTAACATTCTGAGCAGCAGTTAATGCTGTTGCTTCACAGCGCAAGGAACACAGGCGATCAGGCCTAAGGCAGTGTACTGATTTTGAATGTTCTCTGTAACCACATGCATGTGGTTACATGAACTCAACGAATCCAGCAACATCTGTGGAGGAAATGGACAGACGACACAGTCAGGACATTTTAGACCGATTTATACGAGGTCCCGACCCGAAAGGTCATCTGTCCATTTCCTCCACGAATACTGCCCGATCTGCTGAGTTTCTCCAGCACCAGATTTTGCTAATCAAATACCTCATTGGCCCCCAAAATGCTTTCTTGAAATTATCCAAATGAAAATAACCACACAGTACGGGTGTCCAAAAAAAACCCAGCACTGCATCTAAAAGGATAAAGCACTTTCCAACCGATTTAAAAAAATAAAACATCATTGCTCCATAGTTCAAACTTGAGATGCAACAATATTCTATATTTTTTAGATTAAACACAGCAACTTACATATTACAATTACTGGCAGTATTTCATTCAAACTTCATCTAAATTCATCACATATACTCATTAAAAATTGTTCACATCAAGAATCTTGGGCCTGGAAGTTTCAACAGTGTCACCATCACATCAATTAGAATGCCAATGAGACGTGAAGCAAGCAAATGGTTCTCAGCGCTCCTACATAAAATACAAATTAGAAACAAAGCCACTAAATCTTAGAGCACAGAACAGTGCAGCAGAAGAACAAGCCCTTCAGCCTATAATGTCCATGCCAAACTTGATGCCAATGTAAACTAATCTCCTCTGCCTATCTAAAAGCCTCTAGATGCTTCTATCATATCTGCCTTCACCACCACCCCTGGCAGCCGAGGGTCGGTCTCATCTTTTCATAAAATCTTGGCAGTTGGAACCTCAGCACTCCATTCACATCTACCAGTCGTGACCATTCGCTCCCTTGCTTAGCAAGAATTTATCAACCTCCCCTGAAATATATTCCAAGACCCCATTTCCACTAGCCTCGGAGGAAGTGTTATTGTTATATGTCCAAAACGGAACAATGAAATTCTGACTTGCAGTGGCACAACAGATATGTAAACATAGCATTCTGTAAAACCCATAAGAAACAACAAAGAAAAGTTCAGTATACAAGGTCAAATAAATAGACAATAGTGCACAGTCAAAAATAATACCCCCAAGTCTATATGGAGCCTATTTGGAGGTTGTAGTGTTCAATCGCCTGATGGTTCTAGGGAAGAAGCTGCTCTGAACCTAGACATTAGTTTTCAGGCTCCTCTACCTTCTTCCCGATTGCAGAAGGAAAATGAGAGCTCGGCCAGGGTGGCGTGGGTCTCTGATGATGCTGGGTGCCTTTAAGACAGTGATTCTTGTAGATCCACTCAAAAGATTCATGACAGCAGAAATATTTGTGCCTCATTTGTCTAAATATGAACAGCTCCTTATTTATAAACTGTAAACAATTAGCATGTGATTTCATTATAAATGACATTTACTGAACTCAACTCCAGCAAAAGGAACACAGTGATAGTGCAGCAATTAAATTGCCAGAGTAACAATCTAACGGCTAGAGTTTCAATCCACAGTGGAATTTAATCTTGAATTTTAAAAACATCAGTAATGATGCCAGAAAATTACCAGACAGTCAATAATCCCATTTGGTTCACCAATGTCCTTGGGGGAGCTAATCTGCCATGCTTACTCTCAGATTCTAAAGTAGCTAACGTGGCAAATACAAATACTAGTGGCCTTGAATGCTACTCACTTTAAGGATACTTGGGATTGGAGCACGATTCAGTGATACAGCAAGGAAACAGGCTCGTCAGCCCAATTCATTCATGCCAACCAAGATTCTCATTTATGTTAATCCCATTTGCCTACATTTCTATCGCTCTGGTCCTGTCATACCCATGTACTTGCCCAAATGTCTTTCAAACTTTGTAGCTGTTCTTGCCACTACCACCACCTCTGGCAGATCCATAAACACATCATCCTATTTAAAACATACTCCTCAGATCCCCTTTAGATCTTTCTTCTCTTACCTTGAACCCATGCCCTCTAATATTTGTTCATTTCTCCACTTTCCCATCCCTCAGATTAGGGGAGTCTATCTACCCCCCCCAATTGTATATACATATATGAGATCATTCCGCAGCCTTCATTCCACAAAATGTTTCACTGCAAATGTCCTGCCTCGTTTTAAATTCCTAAAATGCTTCACTTAACACTTGCCACTTTACATTATACCAGCCATTCCAATGTCCAGTTTTCCAATTGATCTAGACCCGTTCATAATTTTAGACAACCATATTCAACGTCAATAATACCACCAATTCTGGTGTCATCTGAAAACCTGCAGAGAACCACTGCCTAGATGTGTCCAATCTGAAAAGCACCACTCCCACCCCAGCCTCCTGCCACCAAGTCAATTTTGTAACCAATTTGCTATCTCATACTCGATCCCATGTACCTTCTGGACCAGCCATTCATGCAAAACCTGGTTAATGGCTTTGCTGAAGTCTATGTAGATGATGTCCATCACTCTCCCTTGTACTTAAAACAGATGGCCAATAAACAGTTCCACCGTCCAAATCTAATGGAAATTTGTTTAAGAAGGAACTGCATATGCTGGAAAATCAAAGGTACACAAAAATGCCGGAGAAATCTATGGAGCGAAGGAAATAGGCAACGTTTCAGGCCGAAATCATTCTTCAGAAGGATTTCGGACCGAAACGTTGCCTATTTCCACCGCTCCATAGATGCTGCTGCACCCGCTGAGTTTCTCCAGCACTTTTATCTACCTTCGATTATTGTGTCAATAGGCCATATTTCAACTCGCATTATTTTTTTTCTATAGTACAATAGTCCACCCAATTCATACAGTCTAACAGAATTGGAAGATCACAAACCTAAATGTGGTCAATTTTTGCAAAATTCTGACTTTTGTTAAAATATTTTCAGTAATCTAAGAACATACTGCATCAAGTGATGCAATGCAAGATGACATGAATGAGATTTACACAAATCCATAAACTCTTTGTGAGGCTCTTTGTGACAAAAAGAGCATTAAAGATCAGATATCGACAAGTTACCACATTCTGACCATACCCATAATATATATATGAGCCTCATCCACAATTCATAACCTGGCTGTTCAAGATTGTGGAAATTTGGTTACAATAAAAATTCCTCAGATGAGCAAATATGCCAGGCATCAAAGTGACATTAAAGCTGGAACTAAAGCAGCAGTCATTTGTGTAAAACCACCTAATAAATAGTCTAAAGGACAGACTGAGAACAAAACACAAACAATATCTGGATGTTGTTGAGGGAGGGAATGGAAGAAATGTAGAGGTAGGATAAAGGAAAATTCAAAATTAATTCACAAGCAGCATTATTTGGGAGGGTTCAGGAAAAATGTATATGCAGGGAATGAAATGGTATGGATCACATGCTGGCCGAGGTTAGTTTAACTTGGAATCATGTTGGACAGACATTGTTGGCCTGTTCCTGTGCTTTACTGCTTTGAAACCATCAGTAATAACAAATCAAGTGCGTAAATGGTTGAATACCTGGAGAATCACCCGCCAATCTTATTTCAGCGCTCCATTACGACTGTCTCCAAAACGTCTAAATGCTTATTCAACATTGGACTGATTTCACAAATGTTTTAGAAAAGATTTGCTCAGTCACTAATCTCTGTAACAGACATGTTTCCTAAGATACTAATTCCACCCTCCTGTGATATCTGCCCGAGGCCAGGAAGTATACAAGACCAAGAGGTGGTTGTGTGGCCCCTTAAACCGGTTCTGTTATTTAATAAAAACTAACTAGATTTTGGCCTCGCCTCTACCTCAAAGTAGTTGTTTTCCCTACTGACCCAAGATGCATTTACTTCAGCCTTTTCATTTAATGATTCGGCTTCCACCAATCTCCCTAATTCAGGTAATTCCATAGATTCACAATGCTCAAAACCCCTTGTTCTTAGATGGTGGACCTCTCATTTCAAAACAATTCCCCTCTGGTTCTAGATCTGCCTCAAAGGGAATCATCCTCAGAATTTCTTTCATAAAGCCTCCTCAGAATCTATTCTCTTCAAAAAGATAATCTTCAAACCAAACACGTACTGTGCAACAGCCGATTTCAGATTGTGCAACCAACCAGTGTAAAAAGAGTGCAGTTTGAAGGCACCTTGCAAAAACCTCAGTTGTTGAATGACATTCCTCCGCTACATTACAATGTTAGCACAATACAGAGGCAAGTGTCAAATACATTATCCATCTTCTGGGAAAAATGCTTAAGGAGGTATCAAATCAAGGACTTGTCCTTCAACTAGACACAACAAAGGGCTGTTAATATTGCCACAGTTCCTCAGCAGACGATCAGGAAGAGTGGTAGACAGAAAGCAAATAGAATTCCAATCAAAATCAAAACTTGTAACCATGCCACAAAAACCACCTTTCTGCTCCAGTACTTTGCAGTTGTCCAACCCAACCAGATATGTCACTTATGAAGCAGCAGATCGCAGGTCAATCAGTATGTGGCATCGATGAAATATCCTTGGCACAAGGATATTTCCCATTAAGCTTTAGTTTGCAATCACTACATTTAACTAGACAACGTCAACAAACTTGCCTCACCAACACCTAAAAATACCTGCAAAAGTTAAAGTATTATTACTATAAGGAGTGTTTAAAACAGGTTTGGTGGCATCTGTGAATCTATCAAATGCTTCCAGCATTTTCTGTTTCAGATTTCTAGCATCGACAGTTTATTAATTTTCAATTCTGGAATTGTGTCCAGTCGGAGTACCCAGATGCTAACTGCATCTTCACAACTGTTCAGTCCTTTCGTCTCGCACCTTCTGTCTTTTTAACTCTGGCCTTTGTCCCAACTATTTGGCTATTAAACCCCCCCCCCACTGCATTAACCCATCACCCGCCACACTTTATCCTGCCCCATCCCTCTTTCAGCCCCCTCCCCTTCATAATCAGTCTGGAGAAGAGTCCCAACCCAAATCGACACCCATCCATATTTTCCACGTACAGTGCTTTCCATAATGTTTGGGACAAAGACCCATCATTTATTTATTTGCCTCTGTACTCCACGATTTGAGATTTATAATAGAAAAAGAAATGTCGTTAAAGTGCACAGTCAGATTTTAATAAAGGCCATTTTTATACATTTTGATTTCACCATGTAGAAATTACAGCAGTGATTATACATAGTCCCCGGAATTCAGAGCACCATAATGTTTGGGACACAGCAGCATCACGTAAATAAAATAGCTATGTTTAGTATTTTGTTGCATATCCTTTGCATGTAATGACTGCTTGAAGTCTGCGATTCATGGACATCAACAGTTGCTGGGTGTTTTCTCTGGTGATGCTCTGCCAGGCCTGTATTGCAGCCATCTTTAACTTATGTTTGTTTTGGGGGCTAGTCCCTTTCAGTTTTCTCTTCTGCATATAAAAGGCATGCTCAATTGGGTTCACTTGGCCACTCGAGAAGTGACCATTTTTTTAGCTTTAGAAAAACTTTAGCAGTATGTTTGGCATCACTGTCTTGCTGTAGAATGAACCACATTTGTTTGAAATTGAACTCGACGAGATAGGATGTGTCTATATACTTCAGAATTCATTATGTTACAACCATCAGCAGTTGTATCATCAATGAAGATAAGCGAGCCAGTACCTTCAACAGCCAAACATGCCAGGCCACAACACCCCCATCATAGATGAGGTGGTATGCTTTGGATCTTGGGCAGTTCCTCCTCCCCTCCATGGTTTGCTCTCGCCATCACTCTGATACAAGTTAATCTTCGTCTCATCTGTCCGCAAGACCTTGTTCCAGAACTGTGGTTGCTCTTTTAAGTACTTCTTGGCAAACTGTAACCTGGCCATCGTATTTTTGCAGCTAACTAGTGATTTGCATCTTGCAATGT
Source organism: Leucoraja erinaceus (assembly GCF_028641065.1). Lineage (NCBI taxonomy): Eukaryota > Metazoa > Chordata > Chondrichthyes > Rajiformes > Rajidae > Leucoraja > Leucoraja erinaceus. The sequence continues at coordinate 29,773,039 of NC_073402.1, read as the reverse complement.
TGCCTCTGTATTTCTGTTCATTAACTCTTCTGCAGACAGTGGTCATTGACAAAACCACACCTGACTTCTGAAGAGTGTTTCTGATCTGTCGGACAGGTGTTTGGGGATTTTTCATTATTATAGAGAATTCTTCTGTCATCAGCTGTGGAGGTCTTCCTTTGCCTGCCAGTCCCTTTGTAATTAGTTATCTCACCAGTGCACCCTTTCTTCTTAATGATGTTCCAAAGAGTTCATTTTGATACGCCTAAGGTTTGGCTGATGTCTTTTAACAGTCTATTCTTGTTTCTCACTCATAATGGCTTCTTTGACTTTCATTGGCACCACTTTGGTACTCATGTTGATAAACAGCAATAAAAGTTCCCAAAGGTGATGGAAAGACTGGAGGAAAGACTAAGTGCTGCGAGCTCTCTTATACCTGCATTAAGGAGGCAATTAAACACCTGTGATGCCAAACATTATGGTGCCCTGAAATGGGGGGACTATGTATAAACACAGTAGTAATTTCTACATGGTGAAACCAAAATGTATAAAAATACCCTTTAATAAAATTTGACAATGTGCACTTTAACCACATGATTTTCTCTATTACAAATCTCAAATTGTGGGGTACAGAGGCAAATAAATAAATAACGGGTCTTTGTCCCAAACATTATGGAGGGCATTGTATGCTGCCGAGATGTTGCCCGACCCACAGTTACTGCAGCACTATTTTATTTGCTAACTGCACCGGCTGGATATGACCTAAAGGCAAGACCCAAACTGGTCAACAATATTACCTGGGGCATTAAGGGCAGAAGGAAATAATGAGAAATTCTTGGTAAAGGCGAAGGAAGGTTGCGGCATGTTGCCTCACAGCTCCAGTGGCCTAGGTTCAATCCTGACCTCCAGCACCGTGTAGCCTGCACATGCTTCCTGTGATCACGAGGGCTTTCCTGGACGTTCCCTTATACAATAAAGAGACATCCAGGTTGATTGGTTATTGAAAATTGCTGTTGGGATGCGAGCAACAGAATGGGGATGGATGTCCATGGAGATGTAGGGAGAATAAAATGGATTATTTAAAGATTAATGCAAATGATTTCTTAATGATTGGCAGGCATGGATTGAGTGGCAGAAGGGGCTGTGTCTATGACTTGCCTCCCACTCACACACATTTCAGTTGTACACATTACTGAGCATTTCTGATAATGTTAGTTGCCAAATGTGTTTAGTAATCTTTTACACACCATTCACCATTTTTTAATAATGATTAACAGTCAGGTGCAGAGCAAATCTATACAAAATCTAAGATTAAAATAGCAGTGCTGAATAATAAGGGAGTAGGAAAGAGAATGATGAACTAAAAATATTACCCATTTTGACTGGCAAGATATGATCAATAAGCATATAGAAAAAACTTCAAAGCAATCTCAAATTTAAAGGGAACTCCAATGGTTTCATCCGAGTCGACCAGGTTTGTTCAATAAAGTGCATACTAATACGTCTAGTATTGGCCTATACATAAACCCAAACTCTAATGAATTTCAAAAATGGAACAATATCAGTTGAAAAGATCATCTGAGCTAATGCCTAATAAATCCTGCAAGCTAAACAGCACACTACCTTGCATACTGCAGACTAAAGTGCACCAGCTATTTATCACTGTCAGAAAGGTGGTGGTCATTTGAAATGCGACAAGCAGCATGTGAACAGATTCTCCATGTAAAAATTCAGACCCAGATAAAGGCATAAATTGAAATGTCAAGGTTCAGTTGGAGGGGATATTTCATTCTGAGCTCTCGATGTTGCCTCCTCCACATTGTTGTGACCAATGTACCAATGTCGAGTGGGTAACCTCTTTGTCGAACACATGCTCTCTCCACCAGGACCACCCGGTTGCTGGTCACTTTAGTCCCCTTATTCCGATTTCCACCTGTCTGTCTTTAGCCTTGCCCATTGCCAGAACGAGAACAGCACCTCATATTCAGCGTAGCTAGTTCACAACCTGACAGCATGAATATTAAATCCACCAATTTCAGGTAAATTACATCCCTTCTCTTCATCCACCCAGATCACTTCTCTCTCCCCGCATACAATCCTTTCCCCCTTGGTTTACACCGAAGATAGACACAAAATGCTGGAGTAACTCAGTGGGACAGGTAGCATCTCTGGATAGAAGGAATGGGTGACGTTTCAGATCGAGATCCTTCTTCAGACTGATGTCTGTCAATTTCTCCCCACAGATGCTGACGACCCGCTAAGTTGCTCCAGCACTATGTTTCTCACTTAGTTTATACGGAGACTATAACCCAAGACCACCATTGATGACTTACACATAGCATCTCTTGCTGCAAGCTTTTACTGCCAAGTTTTATTCAAAGCTTCTTCAAAGTTCCAATAATATTCACCCAATACCCAAATAAATGAAATGGAACTGAAACTGGGACAGAGGTCACAAAGTACAAAAGCTCAACGAAAATTTGATCTACAGTGTGAGGTGCACAGAAGATGAAGGAACTGCAGATGCTGGTTTACAAAAAAGGACAGTGCTGGAATACCTCAGCAGGTCAGGCAGCATCTCTGGAGAACATATATAGGAAGCGTTTTAGGTGAGGATCCTTTTACAGACTCCTAAAGGCCCAAAACATCCCCTGGCCGTGTTCTCCAGAGATGCTGCCTAACCCGCTGAGTTACTCCAATATTGGGTGTCTTTTTCTGGGCAGAAGATAAAGTGGCAGCTGGAAAGGTGATCTAAACTGTACATCAAATGGAAAAGGATCTTGGTTTAAAGTCAAAATGGAAAAAGGAAAAATACTGGAATATGTAGAACAGTGCCTCTTGATGGTACGCAAATAAAAATGGGTATAGAAAGGAGGTGAACTCAACAAGGAGGAATAACAGGATGTGTAACAATATCAATGAGATGCCAACAAGTCTCCATTATGTCAAAATATTTATGATATACTCTGGTCATTTGGAGATTCTTTTTTTTCCCACAGGAGAACCCATAAAAATATATATATGAAAGCTGCAGAAAAGAGAGAGCAGTATCAAGAATCATCCATTTTTGCAGCCATGAAAACCTTCACCTCAAACTGCATAGTGGGACTGAGGGAAATCAGGGTATTGGCATCACAATAATAACCTGAAGTTGAAGCGATAATTTGGTCTATTCACAACATGAAACGCTAAAAGATTTGTGCCTATTTGTCGCTTTCACGTGATCAGGACATCCACCAGCGCTCAAGCACCATTTGAAGCACAATCACAAATGCAATGTGCAAATTGCAATTGGTAATCTGAACATAGCAAGCCCCCACAAAAAGCAGTGCGATTCTAATCAAATATCTCAGAAAACCAATTGTAAAAACAAGGAGGCAAAAGAAACCACCCACAGACACCAAAACAATGGTTAGCTGAGGTCCCCTGATGCTTTACCGACACAATGCTGTATAGTCAGCAGAATACCAATCCTGACTACGTTGATTTGCAAATAAACAAGAACCGGACGAGAGGGGCCTTTACTTCAAGTCTCTGCGCTTGGATTCAGATCACCAAATCCTGCTCAGCAGGAAGTCTTGCGGGATCAGTAGATTGGTTACCATGATAATCCCAGGTGCCCTAGTCATATTTCTCGTGTTAAGAGAGCCACACAGCAAAAGCAACTATTCAGAAATTATAACAAAGATTATCCAGCTCCAATTATTATTTGACCACCAGCAATTGAAATTGTTCACCTGCAAGAATTGACAGGAAATTTGATAATGCAATGATCATACAAATTAGCCTTACCCTTCATTTTTAATTATTTAATGCCCTGCTGTAAACAGTGATTTTAGGAAATCAATTCTGCATCGGTCTCGTCAAGGACTCATCTGAAAATTGTTTTGCATCGTCTAGCGCAGCCTAGTGTTGGAGCTCGCGTTGCATTTGCAATGTGATTACACGTTCCGATGTGGGCTTCAAGGGTGGGCGAAACAAAAATCCATGGCCTTCTGCTTTTCAGTAAGAATGCATTTTAAACAAAAAAGGGAGGGGGAGGGCAATAGCTGGAAACGGAAAGCCGACATTTTCAGACGAATTTCTCAGCAATTATCGCAAACAACGTGGCTTGGTGCAAGAGCAGGAAAAGGAGGCTCGACTTCCTCTGGAAAAAATTCCGACTACGCACGAAAAACAAAAAAAAGTTTAAGCAAACTTCGCAAAGCAGTTCAAACCGCCTAGAAATGAATTAACTGCTTTCCCCTAAGTTTCAGGAAACAGCAGCAGCCCGGCGATCGTGCAGCCCACTAATTAACCCAGAGGCTCCTGAATTTATATCAGGGAGAGAAAATAAAGTTTTAATGCAGCCTCTTGCAAAATGTAGGCATGGAACTAGGCCTCCGTGTTCACATTGTGGGCCGGAGAGGAACATTCAAAGAAAAATAACCCAACTACTGCAGGAAAGTTCTCGGGATATCCAACTTCTCCACGAGTTATTATTTTCAAGTTAAACACAGGGCGATCCGTTGTCTGTGGAAGTTTAGTATGTGAAAGTTTGGATTAATAATAAATCGCCCACCAGTGCCTTCCGAAGCACGGTCGGTTTGATTTTTTTCTTTTTATTAAAAAAAATGCCCCATGCCAACCACTAAGAACAATTCTATCAAGAGGGAAGCTGTTTCCTGGCTCGGGAGGCGGAGGGACACTTTCCTTCTGCGCAGGGGTTGCCCCTCAAGAGTTACTACTACTCCAAAGCATTGGTCAGTCCCAACTCTTGTTCCATTAACCAACCCAAACTTTTCCTCTATATTTTTCTCACCCACCACCCCCCCTCTCCAACTATCCCTTCAGCCTCCAACAGCCTTTTACCTTTTACACTAGCCTTCAACTCTTCTCCTCCTCATCCCTCAACCTCTTCCGATCCCCCTCCTCTATCTCCCCTTCACCCCACCTCCCTCATTTCTTTTCACTTGTCTCATCCTTTCCTCCCCCCCCCTCTGGCCTCGTTGCTTTCCCTACCATCCCCCACCCCTTATCTCTCCTCTTTCACCTCCCCCACATCTTCCTCCATCCTCTCGCCCTTCCCCACACTTCCTCTCATCTCTTCTCCTGCTCCTCCAGCATATCTCCCCAACTCTTCCTCCACTTTCTAGCCTCCCCATCAATTGTTCTCCTCGACCTCCACAAACATCCTCTCCTCCCCATTCACATTCTTCCCAACTTCCTCAACTCTCTCCTTCCAGCCTCATTTACTCCCCCCCCCCTCAAACTTCCCTTCCTCCCCAAACTATCCTCCAACTCCCTCCAGCCTGTTCTTCCCTCAAACTCTCATCCACTCTTTCCAGCCCCACACATACCTCCCCAACTCTCCTCTTCCTCCTTTCCCTCACATCCCCTCTTCATTCAACTTCAATTCACCCTCACACTTCCTCTCCAACTCTCCACTCCCTGTAGACCCACCTACCTCCTTTCCCCACTCCTCCCACCATCCCCAATCCCCTCACCTCTTCCTTCCCCCCTCTTAACTCTCCCCCTACCCCCCCTTTAACTTCCCCTCCCCTATCCTCATCCCCCCCATGCCCTCAACAACCTATCTTCCCTCCTCTCCTCACCATCTTCAACTCCCCCTCCTCTAGACTCAAGCCCCCTGAACTTTCCTCCCTCAACTCAAGACCCCCTCAACTCCCCTCCCCTTCCCCAACAACTCTTCCTCCTCGCACTCCCCTCAACTAAACAACCTCACTCTCCCCTCCCCACCCCTCCTCATCCCTCCCCTGCCCCCTACAATCAACAACCTATCTTCCCTCCTCTCCTCACCGTCTTCAACTCCCCCTCCTCTAGACTCAAGCCCCCTGAACTTTCCTCCCTCAACTCAAGACCCCCTCAACTCCCCTCGCCCCCCAACAACTCTTCCTCCTCGCACTCCCCTCAACTCCTACCTCCCCAACTAAACAACCTCACTCTCCCCCCTCCCCAATCCCCCTCAACTCTCCCATGCCCCCAACAATCAACAACCTATCTTCCCTCCTCTCCTCACCATCTTACTACCTAACTCCCCCTCCTCTAGACTCAAGCCCCTTGAACTTTCCTCCCTCAACTCCCCTCCCCCAACAACTCTACCTCCTCGCCCCCAACAACTCTACCTCCTCGCCCCCCACTCTCCCCCTCCCCCAACAACTCTTTCCCCTCACCCTCCTCCACCCTCCCCCCCGGCACCGACCTTCGTCCAGCAGCCGCTCCAGGTGGGTGAAGATGCCGCAGAAGTTGGGCAGGCTCGACATGAGCTTCTTGTCGTTCATCAGCTGCATCAAGTAGTCGGGACTGGGTCTCGGCTTCTCCTTGGCTTCCATTTCCCCGACCATCATCGTTGCTAATGCCGCCGCCGCCACCGCTGCTCCCTCACGAGTAAGTATGTATGTGAAGATATGTGTGTGTGTGTGTATGGCGCCGCCGGCTCCGTGTGAGGAGAGAGACACAGAGAGAGAGAGAGATAGAGAGGCCGCTCCGAGGTGTTTGTGCCGCCGCCGCCGGGTGTGTGTGTGTTGTGTGTGTGAGGGGAAGGAGACGACGACGACGACGACGGGCGGGCGGGCGGACGACAGCCCCTCCCCCCACTTGGCGCCACCGCCGACCAACCGATCCTGCTGCCTGCACCCGCCCCCGCCACGCCCCTTCCCACTGACCGACACCCGCTTCCTCCAATCACCGCCTGCCCCCACGCTGACCGACACCCGCTTCCTCCAATCACCGCCCAGTGGGCGGGAATTCGCGCAAGATCGGTTGCGCGGTGCGGCGCATGTCCCGCCCCCTCCCCGGGCTGGCGCATGCGCCCTCGCCAGCACACACACACACACACAGAGGCAGAGAGAACAACATTATCCCCCCCTCCAGTGTTCTGTTTTCAATCCTCTTCTCCTTTCTTTCTTTCTTCTCCTTTCATATTATGTACCTCCTCACATGCATGCACGTACTACTGGCAAACATTTTGTTTTGTGCATGTATTTGTTCTGCAAAACCACACACACACACGCTGCTGCCTGAATGCTTGCAGCTGTGCAGCAAGATAGTATTTATCTCCTGAACCAGAGATAACTAAAGGGGCTGTTTTGGAATTTTGACAAAATTGATTGGCTTTATGCACTGCATGCTACAGCATGTCATTTCATTTTCTCGCCATTAGTGTATGCATTGTATTATGAATTCCAGTGTAGAGCCTACCCCTTCACAATTGTTTTTACGTAGAAAATAGGTGGAGGAGGAGGCTCCACCTATGGTTTCTCACTTTAAAACTTGACTTGGATTTGCCTACACGGGAGGATATGGGTTGGTAAAAAGAGGATGAAGATTCAACTTTTTTGCATTCCATCACAGTGAGGAATGTGGAATCGACTGTGGTGGATGTTTATGTTAACTTTTACGCAGTTGTGTGTCTTGTCGCATTTTTTTCGTATGGCTATATGGTAATTCGCATATCATGGTACCTTAATTCGCATATCATGGTACACGTGACAATAAAAGACCTTTATATTTTGTAACTGGACTGAGCCTATAATGCAAATCAGAGGATTACACTAAGGCAAGAAGTCTCCCTTCCATTAACTCTATCTACATCTCACGCTGCCTCGGCAAGGCCAGCAGCATAATCAAGGACCCTTCTCACCCCGGTCGTTCCCTCTTCTTCCCTCTCCATCCCCTCTCCCATCAGGCAAGAGGTACAGAAGTGTGAAAACGCACACCTCCAGATTCAGAGACAGTTTCTTCCCAGTTGTTATTAGGCAACTGAACCATCCTATCACCAACTAAAGAGCGGTTCTAAACTGCCATCCACCTCATGGGGGACTCTTGGACTATCTTTAATCGGACTTTACTGGACTTTACCTTCCACAATACGTATTTCCCTTTATTTTGTATCGGTACACTGTGAATGGCTCGATTGTAATTATGTATAGTCTTTCCACTGACTGGCTAGCATGCAACAAAAATGTTTTCACTGGACCTCGGTACACATTACAATAAACTAAACATTTGGTAATGAGCAACGGTAGAGGACATTGGCATTGACACATCACTTGGTTAGGATAACCCATAAGACCATAACACATAAGAACAGAATTAGGCCATTCAGCCATTTGAGTATAGTCCACCAGGATAAATCATGATTTATCTATTGACCCAATGCCGCTGCCAGGCCAATGGTCCTTCATGGCCAAGTTAAGACTATAACATCTTAAAGAAATTCGGACTTGAAGGATTCAAGTTGGTACCTAAAAGTAGGTGACTCTTGTGTACTTCAAGATCAAATAGAACAAGTTGACCTACAACTTTAGGCTGTGCACGCCATACGTAAGAAGAAGACTCTGTGTGCTTTACGATCTTACACTCTCAAACATAGTATGATTGAGCCTAATGCATGATAGGATTGTCACTGAACTGTATGCTTTAGACTTAATTTTAACTTTAGAGATACAGAGCGGAAACAGGCCCTACAGCCCACCCAACCGTGCTGACCAGCGAACCGGCTGTTACATTACTCAACACTGTACCTCGGTGATTGCCAATCACCCCCCCAGGAAAAAATAATTGCACTACTATGATTGTATGCACGTAAATATATTTATTATTGCTCATATTCTATGTCGCTCTTCTAGGGAGATGCTAACTGCATTTCGTTGTCTCTGTACTGTACACTGCACAATGACAATAAAGTTTGAATCTGAATCTGAATCTGATAACCCCGTACACGAGCACTATTATACAAACCAGGGACAATGTGGGAGGAAACTGGAGCACCCGAAGAAAACCCACGCGGTCACTGGGTGAACGGACAAACTCGTAAAAACAGCACCCGTAGTCAGGATTGAACCCGGGACTCTGTTGCTGCGAGGCAGTAACTCTATCACTGCGTCACTGTGCCACCCTGTACGCAAAACAACAAAAAAAATCACTACTTGGGTGAAAGTACCATTGATTGAATCATTGTTTAATGTCGGTCTCACTGGCTAAAAAAAGTGCTTCAGGAAGGAACTTGTGGAGTTTTGCTATTCCTCTGTGAAGACACACAGACCACATTAATAAGTTGTCCATATTTTGTTTTCAAGAATGGGAAGTGGCATTGAAGTTAAGCCTGCAGTTTCCACGTGTCGCAGTGAGTTTGGTCTGAGTTGTTCCCCACATCCCAAGCACATGCTGGTGGGTCAATTGCCAACTGCAAATCAGCTCTTAGTGTAAATAAGTGACAAAGGAATCAAAGGGCGGTTGATGGCCAAGAGGATGGGGAAAAAAGCAGGATCGTAGGAAATTAAGAACAGAGTGAATTGCATGGGATGGAATGGTTTAGTTTCATTTATTATTGTCACGTGTACCGAGGTAGTGAAAAAGCTTTTTTGCTGCGTGCGATCCAGTCAGTGGAAAGACTGTACATGATTACAATCAAGCCGTCCACAGTGTACAGATACAGGATAAAGGGTGTGACATTTAGTGCTAGATAAAATCCGGTTAAAGATAGTTCCAAGGTCTCCAAAGAGGTACTTGAAGGTCAGGACCACCGTCTCTGTGGTGCTGGGAGCTGGTTTTGAGCCAATGGCCAAAATGGACTCCTCATGTCCTGAAGAAGGGTCATAGAAACATAGAAAATAGGTGCAAAAGTAGGCCATTCGGCCCTTTGAGCCTGCACCGCCATTCGATATGATCATGGCTGATCATCCAACTCAGTATCCCATCCCTGCCTTCTCTCCATACCCCTTGATCCCTTTAGCCACAAGGGCCACATCTAACTCCCTCTTAAATATAGCCAATGAACTGTGGCCTCAACTACCTTCTGTGGCAGAGAATTCCACAGATTCACTACAGATTCCCGACCCAAAAATTACTTATCCATGTTCTCCAGAGATGCTGAGTTACTCCAGCACTTTTGTGTCCTGTTGTGACCTCCCGCAATAATTAAGTTGGTCACATTGTGGCACGTGTTTGATTTTCCACATACGGCAGCGATGTATGGATCAACCAGTTGATGACATACTGGCATCCTTGAGTGAAGCCAAAACCAGGAGGTGCGATCTTTAGCTCTTGAGTCAGGGTGCTTATTTGGGACAACTCATTGTTCCGTTCCATTTGCCAGCATTCTTCCAGATTTTGGACAGCTTCTGGGAAGGAGATAACTTGTTCCCTGAATGGGGAATCAGGTCGTGAAATCAAAAGGCTTTTTACAATCCCTCACAACGTCAAGACATTACAAAATGAAATAGCTAAGCACTTATCAAGATTAAACATTCCGTTCCTGTCATGCTGCTGCAAGTAGGAATGTTGTCCTTCCATCGTTGGTGCCTGACAATTAAACAGTCTTGTGTAGGAAGGAACTGCAGATGCTGGTTTAAACCGAAGATAGACACAAAAAGCTGGAGTAACTCAGCGGGACAGGCAGCATCTCTGGAAAGAAGGAATGGTTGACGTTTTCGGTTGAGACCCTTCTTCAGACCCTTTTAGTTGTAGTATACCTATACAGTATATGTTTATGCACTCTACAAATATAATGTACACACACAGGGGTAAAAGGCTAAGTACTTCGCATAGTTTATTTTAGTTTAGTTTAGTTTAGAGATACAGCATGGAAACAGGCCCTCTGGCCCGCTGAGTCCACACCGACCAGCGATCCCCGCGCACTAACACTTTTCTACACACACTAGGGACATTTACATTTATACCAATCCAATTAACCTACAAACCTGTACGTCTTTGAAGTGTGGGACAAAACCGAAGATCTCGGAGAAAACCCATGTGGATCACGGGGAGAACGTACCAACTCCGTACAGACAGCACCCGTAGTCGGGATCGAACCCGGGTCTCCGGCGCTGTAACTGCTGTAAGGCGGCAACTCTACCGCTGCGCCACCGTGCTACCCCTTTGATTAAAATGATCATAAAAATTATGTGGAGACTGACCCAAGCTCTTTAAATTGTATTAGATATGAATATGGTTTTGTACTGTAAGAATGGTGATTGTAGGAATTCAGGTCCCTGATAAAATCTTGTTCCTACTCTTTGAATAACACTCTCCTTCACATATCATTGATATTCACTGAAACCAGTAGAACAGAAGACATTTTTTGGACGTGTGAAACATTACGTGATTTTTCTTTCCTGCTCTCTGTATGCAGTGCTCCCAAGCCATCTGTTCCTTAGTTATTTTCTTTACTTGAAAGCTTGATAGCAGCATTTGTTGACAAAAGCAAAAAGAGAGATGATTGGATTTTCCTATCGTGCAAAGAGGATTTTTTTACATGGAGTAAGTGCAATACAACATGAAGTTTAAAAAGATGGGAAGTAGACACCATTTTAAACATATTATAGTTTTAAACACTTGTAGGAAAAACTCTCCTACTCTATGGAGTGGTAGAGAGTCATCGAGTCGTACAGCACAGAAACTGCCCCTTTGTCCCAACTTGCCCATGCCGACCAAGATGCCCCCATCTACACTAGTCCCACCTGCCCGCATTTGGCCCATACCCCCCTAAACCTTTCCTATCCTTGTACCAGTCCAAATGCCTTTTACCTGTTGTTGTAGTCCCTGCCTCAACTACCTCCTCTGGCAGCTCATTCCATACACCCACCACTTTCTGTGCGAAAAAGTATGTCCTTCTGGTTCCTATTCATACTTTCCCCTCCCACTTTAAACCTCTGTCCTCTGGTTCTTGATGATCCTACTCTGGGTAAAAGGTTCCTATTTATTCCCCTCATGATCTTGTACATCTCTATAAGATCATCCCTTATCCTCCTGCACTCCGAGGCATGTAGTCCTCGCTTCCCCAACCTCTCTCTAAAGCTCAGCCACTCAAGTATCTTACAACTTAACCTCTTTTAAGGTTTAACATGCAACTTCCCAGCCTCTGTTCCATGAATGATATCAGTCTCGTTCCTCAAAGTGTACCTCTGTCAAATCGGCGATTAATACCTGCACCAATGGGGGACATTAACCACTGCGAATTAACTTTATACTGTAGAGATGCAGCACAGAAACAGGCCCTTCGGCCCTCAAGGTCCATGCCGACCCGCACACTAGAGACAATTTACAATTTTTACCAAAACCAATTAACCTACAAACATGCATGTCGTTGGAGTGTGGGAGGTAACCAGAGCACCCAAAGAAAACCCACGAGGTCACAGGGAGAACGTGTAAACTCTGGTTTCTGGCGCTGTGGGGCAACAACTTTACTTCCCCGGTACCTGGTCTATAACTTAGCTGGTCACGACTATGAGTTTGTAAAACCTGCCGATTCTACCGACAAAGATCTGGTGGCCGCCCGCAACGAAGACCAGGCGCGTTGCCCGTGACCACGTGCGGTGACAGTCCTGTGCGGCTCACCGCCGCCATGAAGGACCCGCGGCCGGCGGGGGGGGAAGCTGGGAAGCCACCGAGCTCGGCCCACAGAGACCGGATAGTGGAGGAGGAGGGGGGAGCCGCTGGTGAGGACGATAGACAATAGACAATAGGTGCAGGAGTAGGCCAATTGGTCCTTTGAGCCAGCACTGCCATTCAATGTGATCATGGCTGATCATCCCCAATCAGTACCCCGTTCCTGCCTTCTCCCCATATCCCCTGACTCCGCTATGTTTAAGAGCCCTATCCAGCTCTCTCTTGAAAGCATCCAGAGAACCGGCCTCCACCTCCCTCTGAGGCAGAGAATTCCACAGACTCACCACTCTCTGTGAGAAAAAAGGTTTCCTCGTCTCCGTCCTAAATGGCTTACTCCTTCTTCTTAAACTGTGTGGCCCCTTGTTCTGGACTCCCCCCAACATCGGGAACATGTTTCCTGCCTCTAAAGGACGGACGTGAGGAGTGGGCCGGTGGGAGAGGGAGCGGGGTGTTGTCTCCAGTGCCTGCAGGGTCGGCGGCAGGAAGCCCCCCTCCCCCCCGGGTCACAGAGGTGAGGAGAAGAGAAGGACGTGGGGTCAGCGGGCCGAGCCGGTCGAGGGCAACGGAGTAGGCCCTGCAGAAGCCTGGGGCTCGCCTGGATCAGGAGCTGCTCCAGTACATCATGCGCACGGACCCACTTTGGACTTTGGACTATTTATTTTTCTTTGTAAACGGCACCAAAATATGGCGACTGTGGATTTGTGGGTTGTGCAAAAGAATTTTCACTCTGCTGTGCATATGTGGCAATAAAGAACTATTGAAGGTAGACACAAAATGCTGCAGTAACTCAGCGGGTCATTGAACTATTGATGTAGGTCCTAATATTGCCAAGGCTGTTCCCCAGTTGGGTAATCGTGGCAGAAATGGATTTTAGTCATAACCTCAGGGAGCACGTTATTTGCCTGCATAGTTTATATAAATCAGTGGAAAAAACTTGGTTATTATGATTATGCACTGGCACATTAGAAATATTACCAAAGTGCATTTAGTGAAAAAGAATTTCAGTCAAGCAGTGATGAATGAACAGTCGGAATGATGACTGCAAGCAACAGAAGCGAATGGTTCCAAGATGTTTTACAAGAGCAGAGAGGTTGGAAACTTACAAAATTCTTAAGGGGTTGGACAGGCTAGATGCAGGAAGATTGTTCCCGATGTTGGGGAAGTCCAGGACAAGGGGTCACAGCTTAAGGATAAGGGGGAAATCCTTTAAAACCGAGATGAGGAGAACTTTTTTCACACAGAGAGTGGTGAATCTCTGGAACTCTCTGCCACAAAGGGTAGTTGAGGCCAGTTCATTGGCTATATTTAAGAGGGAGTTGGATGTGGCCCTTGTGGCTAAGGGGATCAGGGGGTATGGAGAGAAGGCAGGTACGGGATACTGAGTTGGATGATCAGCCATGATCATATTGAATGGCGGTGCAGGCTCGAAGGGCCGAATGGCCTACTCCTGCACCTAATGTCTATGTTTCTATGTTTCTAAGATGGACAAGTATTTTGGAAAATGGCTTCGAGATTTGAAGGATAGTGCAGATGAATAGGAAGAGAAAATCGCAGTGGAATCGAACGATGGAAGGGGAAGAAATATTATCTTGAAGCAAATTGCAAAAGAGGGAAAAGTAATGAAGGAGCAAATGATGAGGGAGAAGATATTAGAATGAATTTTTGAGGGGCACAAACGTTGATGAGGCTCTGGAACTAGTAGCTTGAGGGGTGAAAAAGACACAGTGGATAATGATTCTGAAGATAGCCAAGGATGAATAAGAGAACATAGTTAGGTGAGTATTTAGTAGAAAATAGACAATTGGAGAGATTTAGTTTAATTTAGTTTAGTTTAGAGATACAGCACGGAAAGAACCCTTCGGCCCACTGAGTCCGTGCCAACCAGCGATCTCCATATACCAACACTATCATACGCATACTAGGGACAATTTACAATTTTACCAAGCCAATTAACCTACAAATTTGGAGTGTGGGAGGAAACCGGAATTCCCAGAGGAAACCCCCACAGGCCACGGGGAGAACGTGCAAAAGCCGTACAGACCGCACCCATAGTCAGGATCGAACCCAGATCCCTGACGCTGTGAGGCAGCAACTCTACCGCTGCGCTATCTGAATAAATAGCAAAGGTAAAGGGAATCCATTGCTTTACAACCTGAGTGGTAAAGAGTCCGGGCCTACATGATGCGGTGGAAATTCATGCTGGATGAGTTTGGTCATGTTTGTGTAGAAAGAAGGAATTGCAGATGCTGGTTTACACAAAGGGGCACAAAATGCTGGAGTAACTCCACGCGATAGGCAGCATCTCTGGAGCGAAGGGATGGGTGACATTTCAGGTCGAGACCCTTCTTCAGACCCGTCTCGACACAAAACGTCACCCATCCCTTTTCTCCAGAAATGCTGCCCATCCCGCTGAGTTACTCCAGCATTTTGTGTCTATCTTCAGTGTAAATAGCAGTTCCGGTGTAAACCAGCATTTCCAGTCTGAAGTGTGGTCTCGACCTGAAACGTCACCCATTCCTTCTCCAGAGATGCCGCCTGTCCCGCTGAGTTACTTCATCTGTGGTTCCTTCCCACATGTGGAGCCTTGTGTCCTGAAAATTAATATAAAATGCTGGAAATGCTCAGAAGATCAGGCAGCAGCAGTAAAGACAACAACAAAAAACAATATACGATTCCGTTGGATGCCCTTTCATTAATGCAGTCAGTCAGAAAGTTCACCATCCGCTAACTTCCTGCATGACAGGATGTTACAGATCTGACTAATTCAGACACCCTTCATTTATCTCCATGGCAACCAATGGTTGACTTCATAAAGGGGAAGTCTGAATAGCATGTGGGTTTGCTGTTGAAAGATTTTGCAGCTTAAAATTCCTGAGGATTAATATCTCAGATGACGTGTCTTGGGCCCAGCACTGAAACTGCCCCAGTGCCTCTACCCTTTGAGAAGTTTGAAGAGATTCAGCTTATCACCGAATACTCTAAATCCCCAGCATTTTGTGTCTATCTTCGGTGTAAACCAGCATCTGCAGTTTCTTCCTAAACATAAACTTTTACATATATATGCTGTGCTGAAGTTATGCTGACTGGTACGGCAATTCCAGCACACAGGAATGCAAGAGGCTGCAGAGAGTGGTGGGATTCAGCCCAGTCCATCATGGACACAGCCCTCCACACCATCGAAAGTCAAGTCAAGTCAAGAGAGTTTATTGTCATCTACATTGAGTCGTTGCCTCAAGAAGGCAGCATCTAAGTAAGTAAGTAAGTACGTTTATTGGCCAAGTATTCACATACATGGAATTTGCATTGGTGCTCCGCCCACAAGTAACAACATGACATACAGTGACAGTTACACCAATCTAGCAGCAAGGATCCCCACCATCTGAGCCAAACCCTTTGTGTTGCTGCCATCGGGCTGGAGGTACAGAAGCCTGAAGTCCCACACCTGCGGGAGGGATCATTTTATGAGCGGCACGGTGGCGCAGCGGTAGTGTTGCTGCCTCACAGCGCCAGAGACCCGTGTTTGATCCTGGCTACGGGTGCTGTCGGTACGGAGTTTAGACCTTCTCCCCTCGACCTGCGTGGGTTTTCTCCGGGTGCTCCAGTTTCCTCCCACATTCCAAAGGCGTCCAGGTTTGTAGGTTTACCTACAACAGCCAACGTGCCGTCCATTCTCTTTGTACTTGTACCTCACTGCACCCTGCGCGTATGATAATAATCTTGGCTTGACTCGAACATCAGGGTTAGCTTTGTTTCTTGCCATAGTAGACCTCTCTCCTAATTGCTAATTAACACTCCTGAAAGGCACACAATTAACCCAATGCTTCTGGAGTGGGAGGATTCAAAGGTGCCTTTCCTGTTGGAGGTTAATTGGCAGCTTGTAGCTGTATTAAAACAATTATATGACAGAATAGAATGGAAATGATCATTTCTAGTGCCCCGTTTGAACACAACCTCTTCCTTTGGTGCTGTCGGGGGGGAGTTCATCCACAGTAACTCTGTCTCTCATGTAGTTCCAAACGAGACCTCTGATGATGAGGGAATTATGTCGAAATTGGCAGGATAATATTGCAATCCCTTTGTGAACCGTCCAAGTGGCACAATTTCTCTTAAAGGCCACCACAGTTTTAATCACTCATGACGCTCTCCATATTGCGTTTCGGATTGCGAGCATGTTTGTTTGGCACCGGGCAATCGTGTTTAAACATTGTAGCCAAAAGTCGTGAAACTAGCAAATGTGGACAACCAAAGCAGTTTAGTTTAGTTCAGAGAGATACAGTGCAGAAATAGGCCCTTCGGCCCCACCGAGTCTGTACCGACCAGCGATCCCCGCACACTTACACTATCCTACACACACTAGGGACAATTTACACTTACACCAAGCCAATCAGCCTGCAAACTTGTAGGTCTCTGGAGTGTGGGAGGAAAACCGATGATCTTGGAGAAAACCCACGCAAGTCACGGGGAGAACGTACAAACTCCGTACAGACAGGAACCGTGGTCTGGATGATCCTGGATGTCTGGCGCTGTAAGGCAGTAATTCTACCGCTGCGCCACCACTCCGGGTTTGGCTCTTGTGTCTCCATGAGTAACATTCCCACACACATTAGCTAAGGACACAAAGTGCTGGAGTAACTCAGCGAATCAGGCAGCATCTCTGGGTAACATCGATCGGTGATGTTTCAAGTGAAGAAGGGTCTCAATCCGAAACGTTACCCATCCATCTTCTCCAGAGATGCTGCCTAACCCGCTGAGTGACTCCAAACTTTCGGGTCGAGACTCTTCCTCGGAAGTTGTATCTTGAAAAGATGATGAGTCTGAAGGATCCTAACCTGAAGGTCACCAGCTATGTTCTCCAGAGATGTTGGCTGACTCGCTGTATCACACTAGCACTTTCTGTCTTTTGCATATTAACCAAATATGGTTATATTTGCAACAAGCATCTGTGGTTCCTTGTTTCTACTCTTTAACTAATGTCTGGGTCGAGATAGCAAGTTACTTATTGAATACCAATGGGCACTGCACCATGGATGTTGCCCATTGAAGCAACACGGGACAAATGGATCAAACTGGAGCAAGTTCTTCATTGCGAACAGAAAATTAATTGCAATCATTAATCTGTTTAGTTTAGTTGTTAGTTTAGGGATACAGCAGGGGAATATGCCCTTCAGCCCAACGAGTCCACACCGACCAGCAATCCCTGTACGCCAACACCATCCTACACACTAGGGACAATTTACAATTTTACCAAAGTCGAATAACCTACAAACCTGTACGTCTTTGGAGTGTGGGAGGAAACCGGAGCACCCGGAGAAAACCCACACGGTCGCAGGAAGAACGTATGAACTCTGTACAGACAGCACCCGTAGACAGGATCGAACCTGGGCTTCTGGTGCTGTGAGGCAGCAACTCTATTGCTGCGCCACCGTGCTGTCTTTATCGATCTTTGTCACCTGGGCCGATCTTTGATGTGAAAGATCCCATGGCTCTGTTTCAGAAGAAAAGTGAAGGAATTATCTGTGGTGTCGTGACCAATATTTATCTCTCAAACATCATCAGTAAAGGTTTATCCAGGTATTATCACACTGCTGCTTGTGTGAGCTTGCTTTGGGCTGTTATGTACAGCAAAAAGCTTTTAATTATGGGCGGCATGTTGGCGCAGCGGTAGAGTTGCTGCCTTACAGCGCCAGAGACCCGGGTTCAATCCTGACTACGGGCGCTGTCTGTACGGAGTTTGTCCATTCTCCCCGTGACCTGCGTGGGTTTTCACCGGGTGTGAGGGTTTCCTTCCACACTCCAAAGACGTGCGGGTTTGTAGGTTAATTAGTTTCTGTAAATTGTCCCTAGTGTGTAGGATAGAACTAATGCAGTGTTCCCTGGCCACAAACTCTTTGAATCACTTCCCTCTGGAAGGCGACTCCGGATTGTCAAAGCTGCCACAGCCAGACATAAAAACAGTTTTTATCCCACGAGTAGTTGCTCTACTCAACAGCCAATAATCTGTTGCCTCCCTTTGATCTGGTATTTTGTTGGTTCACATGCTTGAGCAATGGTGTTTTATCATTAATGTTTTATTATTATTAATGTTTCGTGTTTTCTAAGTCATTCGTAACTGTCACTGTATGTCATTCGTATGTCATGTTGTTACTTGTGGGCGGAGCACCAAGGCAAATTCCTTGTATGTGAATACTTGGCCAATAAACTTACTTACTTGATCGCTGGTCGGCGCGAACTCGGTGGGCTGAAGGGCCTGCTTCCACACTGTATCCCTAAGCCAAACTAAATTGGTGCAGGATTTCTAAGGGTGCTGAAAGTACATGTCTTCCATTCCCTGTGTACAATGAACAATTGATTTGACGAGTGCATTGTGAAACATCATCAGAACTCTGGAAATCAACACCCAGGCCTGAGAAATCATCCTCACAAACCTGGCATTAAAACACTGAATGGGGAGTACCAATCCCCAAATGAATAATTGTCATTGAACAAACAATTCAATGTTTGCAGACAATATTAATATTTGTGCACATGGATAGGTTTTTCATAAATGCTCAACTAATTTGTGTGGAATATTATTTAATGAAATAGATGTTAATTATTGTCAAAGTACTACAGAGACTGATTTTTAAAGATGATATATCAAATTATGAAACAATACAAATGCAACGTTAATCCAATTCTGTCATTTTTCTAACGTGTGTTTTTCCCCCCACTGATAACGGCTTGCTTTTATACTTCCTGTAAGAGACTCTATTTCAAATGACATTCAAATTTTCCGCAATATATGAAGATGATTTTGAAGCACTGCAGTCCAAATGTGCCTAGTAAATTTTTCAATTCTAAATGTTCCTGCCTTTTGTAGAGTTTTAGTTTAATATGCAGGACTCATATGTGGGGACCATGTACTTAATGTTGATGAAGGCATCTTCTCCACCAAAGCGCTCAAAGACCTCCAGAGTTTCATTGATAAGGTCACCAATATTTTCCCGTTTCTGCTGACTGTAGTCAATACCGTCTCCCATATTTACTGGCAAGGGGAAGAAGAAAAAGGACAATCAGTTCAGAGATCAAAAGAATCTGTCCTAACCAATTACAATTTTTCTGCTTAGGTGAATAGGCTGCAGTTACGTTTTTTTGAGGCAACATGGTTGAAACATTAGATGTCTCTCCACACCGCCCAGAATTGATCAATTTAACAACTTGACTTTATCTTATCATTGAAGACCCTTCAACTAGTTTTTTAGTTTGAGTTTAGTTTATTGTCACGTGTACCGAGGTACAGTGAAAAGGTTTTTGTTGCGTGCTAAGCAGTCTGCGGAAAGACAACACACGATTACAATCGAGCCGTTGAAAGTGTCTGCTGTAGGGGTCGAGGTTTAAAAGAGTGGAGTGTTTGTAATGAACGATCACAGATCCACTTCTGTGACCATCACACAGAGAGTCACCAAGGTTGGGCGCCACCTTAGTGTCAGAGTCTCTGCACCGTTCTGGTTTAAAACCCCAGTGAGAGAGTCGCTGCCTCACAGCGCCAGAGACCCGGGTTCGATCCTGACTATGGGTGCTGTCTGTATGGAGTTTGTACGTTCTCCCCGTGACCTCCATGGGTTTTCTCCGGGTGCTCCGGTTTCCTCCCACACTCCAAAGACGTTTGTAGTTTAATCGGCTTGGTGGTATAAATGTAAAATGTCCCTAGTGTGAGCGGGATAACGGTAATGTGCGGGGATCGCTGGTCGGCGCGGACTCGTGAACCGAAGGGCCTGTTTCCATGCTGTATCTCTAAACTAAACTAAACTAAAACTCTTCCACCTTCTCTTTCTGCGAGGATTGATAAATTGGAAATGATTTTATCTCCTTGAGCCCGTGCTTGCCCTAATGTTCTATTCTAGTCTTGGTGACATTCTAAATCTGCTCAGTAGCATCACGCCAGTTGTTGGGCTCGGAACAGGTGTAGTCAGAATATTCCTGTACAGTAAAGCATTGTTTTAAACAGCACAATGATCCATGCATCTCTATTTTACAGCACTGTTAATTATTTGGCATCCACAACACGGGACAGAGGCAGCAGAATACTAATTACTTCTGCTGCAAGTGACAAAAGTTATGTACAATGTTTGACAGAAATACGCTAATTGCCTTTCATCTCCTGCCACTTGCGTTTAATCTTGCTGTTAATTGCAGCTTTTGCAGATTTCTTCAGAGATATTTCTACCCTGTAAAATGTTTATTACACCCCTACTTTGGCATCATAAATCAGGATGTTATATCGGACATAGAAACAAGTAGAATTTAATGTGTGTGACGCAGCTGTAAATTTAATTCCCCCAAACCAATTCATTTTGTAGCCACAACAAACTCTACACTTCAAGAGCAATAAGGACCTGATTCAAAGCTTCAGAAATTAATAGCAGTAGAAACATTATTCATTCATCTTTACGTAATTGGGAAAAGGCACAATAATGTATAACAAAATAGAACATCACAATCATGATTTGTCTTAATATCGACATGGCCAGAGCCAGTTCGTACCATGTTTGTTTCTGTATGTAAATTTGCAACCTAATGCAATACTATAGAAGAAATTATTTAAGAAAGAACTGCAGATGCTGGAAAAATTGAAGGTAGATAAAAATGCTGGAGAAACTCAGCGGGTGAGGCAGCATCTATGGAGCGAAAGAATAGGTAACGTTTCGGGTCGAGACCCTTCTTCAGACGACGTTGTCCGAATGGGACTGAAGAAGGGTCTCGACGCGAAACGTCACTTATTCCTTCTCTCCAGAGGTGCTGCCTGACACGCTGAGTTACTCCAGCAATTTGTTTCTATCTTCGATGTAAACCAGCATCTGTAAGTAAGTAAGTAAGTTTTATTTATAAAGCACGTTTTAAGTCAACTCGCATTGACACCAAAGTGCTTTACATAAAATAGATAATAAGTTTCCATACAAACCATAGAAAAAGGTTAAAAAAAAAAGAAAATGAAAACAACACATTATAGAGTTCCACACACACATCCCCCCACAGCAGAATCAAACATTTCCACTGTGGGGAAAGGCACCAGAAAGTTAAGTCCTCTTCCTCTGTGAAACACCCGAACTTCCTTCCTGCACGAATGGTCTCAACATGGAGATACATTTAATTAAAGCTGTGAAAATGGCGATTCAATGGAAACATAAAAATATTTTGTAATGCACAGGATGTTTATTGGCATTTAATTCCATTCAACAACAATACAATACAATACAATACAATTTATTTGTCATTTGAACCCCATTGAGGTTCAAATGAAATGTTGTTTCTGCAGTCATACACACAAGAAAGACCCAAGACACAACACAATTTACACAGACATCCATCACAGCGCATCTCCTCCTTGCTGTGATGGAAGGCAAAGACTTCTCTCCCTTGCACTTCCCATCCCCTCCCGATGTTAGAGTCAAAGTTAAAGCCCCCGGCGGGTGATGGTAATTGTCCCGCGGCCATTCATGCCGCGCCGGGTGATGCAAGGCCGCGCTCCGGGTCTTGTTGTTGGAGCCCCCGGCGGGCGCTAGCAAAGTCCCGCAGCCGTTCCAAGCCGCGCGGGGCGATGATGTAGGGCCCCGCTCCAGGTACTCTTCAACCCCGCAACTCGGGCGGGTGAAGTCGCCGCTGCGGAAGCCCCGAAAAGCGGTCTCCCAGCAGGGACCCGCGGGCTCCCGGTGTTCCTGTCCACCAGACCTGCGGTTGGAGCCTCCGAATCCACGGGGGTCGGGTCACAGCCGAGCGCCACCACCGCACCACCCGCTCCGGACTCGGCCAGCTCCGCGAAGGTGAGTAAAGTCCGCAGCTCCGTGACTGGAGCCCCAGGTCGTTCCTGCTGGAGGCCGCTCCACGGTGCTCGGCCCCAACGACAACGGAGACCCGACAGGGAAAAGGTCGGGGTCTCCGTGCAGGGGATAGATTTTAAAAGTTTCCCCCCCCCGCCCCCCACACACACACACCCACACACATACACAAAAAAATAAATAAAAACTACATTCAAATGAGACAAAAAATAATAAAAAGACAGACGGACTGCATAAAAGGCAAAAACCAATGAGTTATAATTCATGGCGCTACAAGTCAGTGTCTGGCAGCAAATCTGGAGAATACGGACAGTTCATTGGGGTTGGAAGGAATCAGGTGTCAGGGGTTATGGGGAGAAGGCAGGAGAATGGGGTTGGGAGGGAGAGATAGATCAGCCGTGATTGAATGGCGGAGGAGACTTGATGGGCCGAAATGGTCTAATTCTACTCCTAGCACTTATGATCTTATGAACCTATGAATGGGAAGCAAGGAAAGACCAGGACAAATCAGGACCAGCTATAGATGACCATAGAAACATAGAAAATAGGTGCAGGAGTAGGCCATTCAGCCCTTCGAGCCTGCACCGCCATTCAATATGATCATGGCTGATCATCCAACTCAGTATCCTGTGCCTGCCTTCTCTCCATACCCCCTGATCCCTTTAGCCACAAGGGCCACATCTAACTCCCTCTTAAATATAGCCAATGAACTGTGGCCTCAACTACCCTCTGTGGCAGAGAATTCCAGAGATTCACCACTCTCTGTGTGAAAAAAGTTTTCCTCATCTCTGTCCTTAAAGATTTCCCCCTTTTCCTTAAACTGTGACCCCTTGTTCTGGACTTCCCCAACATCGGGAACAATCTTCCTGCATCTAGCCTGTCCAACCCCCTTAAGAATTTTGTAAGTTTCTATAAGATCCCCCCTTAATCTTCTAAATTCTAGCGAGTACAAACCGAGTCTATCCAGTCTTTCTCTATATGAAAGTCCTGACATCCCAGGAATCAGTCTGGTGAACCTTCTCTGCACTCCCTCTATGGCAAGAATGTCTTTCCTCAGATTAGGAGACCAAAACTGTACGCAATACTCCAGGTGTGGTCTCACCAAGACCCTGTACAACTGCAGTAGAACCTCCCTGCTCCTATACTCAAATCCTTTTGCTATGAATGCTAACATACCATTCGTCTTCTTCACTGCCTGCTGCACCTACATGCCTACTTTTAATGACTGGTGTACCATGACACCCAGGTCTCGGTGCATCTCCCCCTTTCCTAATCGGCCACAATTCAGATAATAGTCTACTTTCCTGTTTTTGCCACCAAAGTGGATAACCTCACATTTATCCACATTAAACTGCATCTGCCATGCATTTGCCCACTCACCCAGCCTATCCAAGTCACCTTGCAGCCTCCTAGCATCCTCCTCACAGCTAACACAGCCATAGGCAGGGCGGTTCTCTGATAGGCTGATTGTTTTGTCGAGCCGGTGTGATCTCAAGAGGGATACAATAACTTTCTGAACCTTCTGAATGTTGTAGTCGGCAGGGCAATACTCTGCATATCGCCAACTTGGACAATTTTACATTTATACCAAGCCAATTATCCTACAAACCTGCACGTCTTTGGAGTGTGGGCGGAAACCGAAGATCTCGGAGAAATCCCACGCAGATCACGGGGAGAACGTACAACCTTCGTACAGACAGCACCCGTAGTCGGGATCGAACCCGGGTCTCTGGCGCTGCATTTTGCTGTAAGGCAGCAACTCTACCCGCTGTGCCACCGTGACCACCCTTGTGAGCTGTGGAACTGGTAAACCATCCTTTAGTGGAGGTAGGGGGGAAAATGAAGGGAGGGGGGAGCAGAGTATATGTGACTGTTACCTCCAATTAGAGAATTCAACTTTCATATTGCTGTTACCCCAGCATTCATAATTTCATGTCATCGGGGCTGAATTAGGCCATTCAGCCCAACAAGTTTACTCCACCATTCAATCATGGCTGATCTATCTTCCTCACTCAACCCCATTCTCCTGCCTTCTCCCTGTATCCTTTGACAGCTGTACTGATCATAACCATAACCATTTTGTGTCTATATTTGGTGTACGTCTAACCAGTATCTGCAGTTCCTTTTTATTCCAGCTTGGGCAAAATAGCCAACCCTTTGACTTTCATATGTTGATGGAATGGAGCAGCTGGGCTTGTACACACTGGAATTTAGAAGGATGAGAGGATATCTTATTGAAACATGTAAGATTATTAAGAGTTTGGGCATGCTAGAAGAGTCAGGAAACATGTTGGGGGAGTCCAGAGCCAGGGGCCGCTGTTTAAGAATAAGGGGTAAGCCATTTAGAACAGAGATGAGGAAACACTTTTTCAGACGGAGAATTGTGAGTCTGTGGAATTCTCTACCTCAGAAGGCGGTGGAGGCCGGTTCTCTGGATACTTTCAAGAGAGAGCTAGATAGGGCTCTTGATGATAGTGGAGTCAGGGGATACGGGGGGGAAGGCAGGAACGGGGTACTGATTGTGGATGATCAGCCATGATCACATTGAATGGCGGTGCTGGCTCGAGGGGCCGAATGGCCTACTCCTGCACCTATTGTCTATTTGCACCATTATAGTGATAGTATTGTATCGTTCTCCACACACGCAACATAATATGTATTTGAACTATTGACTAATGGCTGTAACACCTGCTTTCCAAACCGCACACATACCTCTCCGATTGTTCATACCAAATCAAACCACAGACATTTAATTTGGCAGCACTCACAGCAACACAAGTAAACACATCTTAGTTTAATCATTTTATGCAGGATACAAACATGAGGTTAAAGCCCAGAAGCTGCACAAAATGAAACAGATGTTGGCTACTTGCCACAAAGGAAATACGGCTTCTCGTCATTCACTAAATGGTTGACCAAAGACAGGGGCAAGGTCCACTGTACTGGTCGATAACAATTAAACAAAATACCGCAAATGCTGGAAATCCAAATAAACAGGGAAAATGTTGGAGACACTCTATTTCTTGATCTGCGTGTGTTGTGTGAAGCATTGGAGATTATTTTCCTCTCAATATTATTCACCTTCAGACTTCAGTTTAGAGATACAGCACGGAAACAGGCCCTTCGGCCCACCGAGCCAACGCCGACCAGCGGCCTCTTACACTCGCGCTTTTCTACACACAATTTACCATTTTACCCAAGCCAATTAACCTACAAACCTGTACGTCTTTGGAGTGTGGGAGGAAACCGGAGCATCCGCGGGAAAACCAACGCGGGTCACGGGGAGAACGTGCAAATACCGTACCGACAGCACCCGTGGTCAGGATCGAACCCGGGTCTCTGGCGCTGTGAGGCAGCAACTTCACCTCTGCACCACCGCACCACAGCCTCCTCCCCTCTCTCTCCTAAAGGGCCTGTCCCACGAGCGTGCGCCTGCATGCGGCAAGCACCTGCATGCGGCAAGCGCGACCAAACCGGAAGCGGGGGCCGCGCGGAGGTCGAGTGATCCCGTACGAGTTGACGTGAAGTTCGAGCGAAGCCCCGGGAAGTTCGTGCGTGACGTCGAGACACTGCGCATGCCCGTCGAGGCGGTGCGTACGGCCTCAATGCAGCTGCGGGCCGGCAGGCCGTTGCCCCGCGGAATTTTTGGACAGTGTCAGTTTTTCGGAGCCCCGCGCGATGTCGGGACCAGCTTTGCACAACTCCATACGGCTCCGGCGATCGAAGTGGGACCGGCCCCGCGAGGCCGTACGGCTCAAGCGACCACGTTAGGTCGCGCTTGCCGCATGGAGTCGCGTGCTCGTGGGACCGGCCCTTTAGGCACTGATATTTTCTAGAGATCCAGGAATGCACCCAGAAACCTTTTTCGACTCCCAAGGCAGTAACGACTCATGAATCTGAGGTGTTTAATTGTCACATGTGCCGGCCATGGAACAATGCTATTCTTACTTCCTGGAGCTTTATTGGCCCATTAACGCGATGACACAATAATATACAACACGATGAATAAATAATTATTAATTATTTACTTGGTAACCAGGCCATAATTGTGCAAAACCAAAGTAGTGTAGTTCAACAAAAAATAATTGATTGAAGATTATAGTTTCCGTGGTAGTGCTGAGGGTGAGTGTTGGGCAATGTCCAAGGGTCTGAATACTGTTGGGAAGAAGCTGTTCCTGAACCTGGAGGTCACAGTCTCAGACTCCTGTACCTTCTTCACAATGGGCAGCGAGATGAAATGGAGTGGAAGACTTTATTGTCCCATGTGACAAGGAACAGTGAAATTCTTTGCTTGCATACATAAGGTATACAAATAGTGGCCACACAAAGGGCACTGACAAAGTTACAAAGTACCACCGTGCCTGCTCCTCCTTTGTACTCTCCCCCTCCCCCTTCCCCGTTCTGGGTGCTCCATTGTTTCCCCCCCACCCCCCTCCCTCACGCAGCCCCCCCCCCCCCCCCCCCCGCCAGGTCCTCCATTGTCCATTGATTCGCCCCCCCCCCCCCCCCCCACGGCGGTCCCGCCATGCCTTCATTGACCGTCGACTCACGAGGCTTCACCGCCACCGCCGAGCCTCACACCCTCATCGAGAGACGAGTGCATGGCCAGGGTGGTGTGGGTCTTTGATGCCTTTTGAAGCTATTTCCAGAGCTGCTTAGGATTATAGGATTATTAAATGTCAGCGTGTCCTTCAAACCCAGCACTGTAAAGACCTGGTTGTTGAATGGACTTTTCACTTTGTTGGCTGTTTAGTTGTTTATTATTGTCACGTGTAGCGAGGTACAGTGAAAAGCTTCTGTTGCGTGCTATCCAGTCAAAAGAGAGACCCTACATGATTACAACCAAGCTGCCCGCAGTGCAGAGGGAAAGGTTGAAGGGTACAACATTTAGTGCAAAGATATCACATTGAAGTCCGATCAAGTCAGCTTAAAAGAAAGTTCAAAGAAGAGTCAATTTGCCTGAAATATTCACCCTGCGGCGAATCAGCTGAAATGTTAAGGCACATATAGAGGATATATGCAATACTAAACTGGTTGATGCCTCTATAATCTGCAAATGGCAAAACATTCTCAGTAATTTAAGATGATAAACCTGTCCCATAAAATATCAGAATAAACAAGATGTTTAAAAAGGAACTTCAGATGCTGGAAAAATCGAAGGTAGACAAAATGCTGGAGAAACTCAAGGGGGTGAGGCAGCATCTATGGAGCGGAGGAAATAGGTGACGTTTCGGGTCGAGACCCTTCTTCTCATGCGCTGAGTTTCTCCAGCATTTGTGTCTACCTTAGAATAAATAAGATTGCTGGTTTATGATTTAAATTATTCTCAGAGAGACAGGAATACCAGTTACTATACCAAAGATAGATACAAAAAGCTGGGGTAGACAAAAGTGCTGGAGAAACTCAGCGGGTGCGGCAGCGTCTGTGGAGCGAAGGAAATAGGCAACGTTTCGGGCCGAAACTGTTCTTCAGACTGTCTGAAGTGTGTGTAGGATAGAGCTAGTGTGCGGTGCGATCGCGGTCAGCACGGACTCTGTGGGCCGAAGGGCCTGTATCTGCGCTGTGTCGGGAAAGGCTGGAGTCTCTATTACTGACGGGGAGAATTCCAAGGAGATACTTCCCACAGTGAGAAATGTCAGTGGCTGCTCAGGAATGCGAAATTTGCAAAGTGAATTCATTCAGCCTCGTAAAATAAAATTGAGGGGAGATATGAATATTGGAGGAATGAATGGCAATGAAAACAAGGACTGGAAACAGTAGCAGCCTGTTTGGAGACTGACAATGGAGATTTGTCACTGCACAGAATGCCTTTGTCCCCGGGCAGTGTGAGTTCTTGTGTTGGGCTTGGGGGAAGAATGATGTCGCTGTGGCCTTCTGATAGTGCAGTTCTCAAAGGAAACTGCCATCGAGAAAGGCCTGCACGCCACGCAGCCTGTGGGATGAGAGGGGGGGGGGAGGGAGCGGGAGGAGGGGGCAGGAAAGATCATGACTCCTTTCGAAACAAACTCTTTACAGTGCCCGCTGGTGTGGAATTCAAGAGCAGTGTACGAATCCAGTCACGGTCTGAGTTTAATTATTATCCACCCACTCTGAGCAGTTCGCTCGGTATTGAACAGGGCAAGAGTGGACTGTTGCAGCTTCACACACACATGAAGGTTGTTGTACTTTGTACAACGTAAATACTTTAGAGCAAAATTAAAGCAAGTTATTCCACTCCTCCCCAACCTCCCCAGCAATACATTCATGTGAGTGAAGTACCAATGGATGACTCCAAAGGACTTGATGTTGACAGAGAAGCTTGTGTCATCTGACTGCTGCAGCTGGTCGCTCAGGAATGTGAGTGTTTTTCTCGCCTGGAAGTGCAGAAGGCAGACATTTCCTCGCAACTGGTTTCCTCATCCAAGTGAAAAAATCGAGAGGTCTCCATTTCTGTGAATCTGCTTTCATTCCCCGAGCTCTTTCAGACTGTGACGGATTCTGTCTCTCACTTGCTCTGGATTAGTCTGGTTCAGTTTAGTTTAGAAACAGGCCCTTCGGCCCACCAAGTGCGTGCCGCCCAGCGATCCCTGCACACTATAGCACTATCCTACACACACACACACACACTCTAGGGACAATTTACAATTACACAGTGCCACCCCACAAGTCCGATAAAAATGTTGGAGAAACTCAGCGGGTGAGGCAGCATCTATGGAGCGAAAGAAATAGGCAACGTTTTGGGTCGAAACCCTTCTTCAGAGTCCCCTTTGGTCGCCAGAATTCACCATTGTCTATTCTGTCTGGGTGGCGCAGCGGTAGAGTTGCCGCCTTGCAGCGTCAGAGACCCGGGTTCGATCCTGACTACGGGTGCTGTCTGTACGGAGTTTGCATGTTCTCCCCGTGACCTGCGTGGGTTTCCGCCTGGTGCTCCGGTTTCCTCCCACGTACCAAAGACGTACAGGTTCGGCGGTTAATTGGCTTCAGGAAGAATTGTAAATTGTCCCTGGTGTGTGTAGGACAGTGCTACTGTACGGGGTCTCGATGGCCGGCACGGACTCAGCGGGCTGAAGGGCCTGTTTCCGCGCTGTATCTCTAAACTAAACTAAACTAAAGACTGCCTAACTCGAATATAAAATTGCCATGAGGAGCACTGTTGGTTTCCTGGTGCTAAGATTCACAGTAATCTGGTGGCCACATGCTACTGGCAATTCTTACGTTACATTAATAACTCCAACATGGTCACGAGAAAACTGTGCACAGGACATTCCATTGTGAAATAAATTGTAGAAACAAGGAACTGCAATTGCTGGTTTACAAAAAAGGACACAAAATGCTGGAGTAACTCAGCGGCTCAGGCAGCATCTCGTCTGAAGGAGGGTCTCGACATGAAATTCCGTCTACCCATGTTCTCCTGAGATGCTGCATGACCCGCTGAGTTACTCCAGCACTTTGTGTCTTCTCTCAAGATCACGGAGAGGTGACATTTTGGGTCAGGGCCCTCCTTCAGTCTGAAGGTCACTTAATCCACTGACCCTCATGCCTTTATCTGCTATTTGCACTTTATCAGTTTATTTATTTATGTGTGTATGTATTTATATTGTGGTATATGGACACACTGATCTGTTCTGTAGTCAATGCCTACTATGTTCTGTTGTGCTGAAGCAAAGCAAGAATTTCATTGTCCTATCAGGGACACATGACAATAAACTCACTTGAACTTGAACTTGGAGCACCACGTGGCCACAGGGAGAACGCGCAAACTCTACACAGACAGCATGCGAGGTCGGGATCGAACCGGGATTCTCCAACATTGCGAGGTAGCAGCTGTTCTCAGCTGCGCCACTGGGCTGCCCCAGATACCTTGACCAAATACTCATTAAAATGGAGGTTTTGTCCCAGCAAACGTTTGTATTCATTTTAATTGTAAATATTAACCAATTATGCCATCTTGATGGAAGCAAGACTGGTTTCATTGTTCAACTTTGTGGAACTGTCCACATCTAGATCTACTGATCAAATTAAATATATTTTAAATTGGTTTCTCCACCTTGAATTGTTCCCTGCAGTCAGAGTTTGGATCATCCCGACGAGAGGGCCTGTACATTGGGCCGTCCGTAGCAGCGACTTCATGGCCCCGACCACGGGTGAACAAGGAGGAGGACTGGCTGAACTTTGTTGCCTTCCACCACAGTGAAGAATGCTGTGGTGGATGTTTGTGTTAAATCTTATTGTGTATTGTGTGTTCTTTTTAAGTGTATCGCTGCTGGCAAATTCATTTCACTGCACCCTTCGGGTGCATGTGATGAATTAAATTGACTTTGATTTTGACTGGCTTTGAGTCCCCTAGTCTTCCCCATTAGAAACATAGAAAAATAGGTGCAGGAGTAGACCATTTGGCCCTTCGAGCCAGCACCGCCATTCAATGTGATCATGGCTGATCATCCACAATCAGTATTCCCTTCCTGCCTTCTCCCCACATCCCCTGACTCCTCTATCTTTAAAGGCCCTATCTAGCTCTCTCTTTAAAGTATCCAGAGAACCGGCCTCCACTGCCCTCTGAGGCAGAGAATTCCACAGACTCACAACTCTCTGTGTGAAAAGTGTTTCCTCGTCTCCGTTCTAAGTGGCTTACTCCTTATTCTTAAACTGTGGCCCCTGGTTCTGGACTCCCCCAACATCGGGAACCTGTGTCCTGCCTCTAGTGTGTCCAAACCCTTAATAATCGTTTTTTTGTGTCTGAGCCTTGGCTTCTGCTGTGTTCTGGTCTCCAGGGCTTCAGAGCTGTGGTCCCCTCTGCCCTTCCACAAGGAACTACAATTGTAGAGCCGTGGTCCATTCTGCCCATCTGCTGCTGACTCTTGTGCATATCCATTCATCTGCCACATTTCCTACCTCTCAGCACCATCGACACGTCAACAGCACTTCATTGGCTGCGGAGAGGTTTAAGGCAAATTAAAAGGGAAGTGAAAATTGCTGTTGCAAGTCAAGTTTTCCTTTTTGCTGATACTGTTCCGAACATGCTTCTTTAATTTGTGGTATTTCTCAGCATTATTATAAACTTAGAACATAGGTTAGTGCATCACCGGGACTGCCCTTTGGCACACAATGTCCATGGTAAACATGTCCATGAGTTAATCATTTCTTGGCAATTGCTTAGATTAGTTTAGTTTAATTTAGATTAGTTTAGAGATACAGCATGGAGACAGGCCCTTCGGCCCACCGAGTCCATGCTGACCAGCGATCACCCCCTACACTAGTTCTATCCCATACACCATGGACAATTTACAGATTCCAATTAATCTATAAACCTGAAAGCCTTTGGGGTGTGGGAGGAAACCGGAGCACTTGCTGAAAGTGAGGAGAGGTAAAATCTAGTCAAATTTGTATGCTTGCCTTCATTGGTTGGGACCATTTAATCATGGCTAATCTATCTTTCCCTCTCAACCCCATTCTCCTGCCTTCTCCCCGTAACCTCTGACACCCGTAACACTCAAGAATCAAGAGAGAGTTCAAGAGAGAGAGTTCATTGTCATGTGCTCAGCAGGTCAGGCAGCATCTGGGGAGAAGTGGATAAAGACGTGGCACTTCTTCAGACTGAGAAGGGTCCCTACCCGAAGTGTCACCTATTCCTTTCTCTTCAGAGATGCTGCCCGACCCGTTGAGTTACTAAGGCCCTTTGAGTCTATCTTAAACAAATGACCTGTTTTGGTGCCTTATGTTTGGACTAATCCAACGCAGATAGATAGAATGGATGATCATACTCATCAGTTTTGAGTATATACTCTCATTCCTACTCTCGCAAATGGACTAAGGAATTCTTCTGAAGGAACACGTGCTGTTTTATGACATTTCTGAGCCCATTTGTAAGTTAATGCTCTTGCAATCCAGCCCTATATAGTTCATCGGGGGAAAAGCACCAACCAGTCACTAAAGCCATCAACGATGTCACAAAGATAGAGTGGATTTCAAAAACCATTATTCTCAAAATTCGTTAAGCATGACGGCAATATTTACCATGTATAATCTCCAAAATATATTGGATTATAAAAACATAATTGAAAATCCACTTGCTCTGCTCAAAACCTACTCTTGAAAATTGCTTCCCATCTCTTCTACGCTTCAGAACTGAGAGCAAGAATCTAAATCAATTTTTTTTTTTAAATGTTCGATTTCTCAGAATTGCAGTCAAAATGTTGCTCCGTCTTAATCATACGTTCCCCCCACAAAATGTTGACTGGCAACAATTACAGAGAGAAACACATGTAGATGTGATCCGCTGAGATAGAGTCGTAGAGTGATACAGTGTGGCAACAGGCCCTTCGGCTCCATTTACCCACACCAACCAACATGTCCCATCTACACTAGTCCCACCTTCCCTGCGTTTGGACGATATCCCTCTAAACCTGTCCCTATCCATCTACCTGTCCAAATTATTTTTAAATGTGGTGATAATACCCTTCTTAACTTCCTCCCCCGGCAGCTCGTTCCATACACCCGCCACCCAGTGTAAAAAAAGTTGCCTTTCAGGTTCCCGATGTGGGGGGAGTCCGGAATTAGGGGCCACAGTTTAAGAACAAGGCCTTTAGAATGGACATGAGGAAACACTTTTTCACACATAGAGTTGTGAGTCTGTGGAATTCTCTGCCTCAGAGGGCGGTAGAGGCCGGTTCTCTGGGTACTTTCAAGAGAGAGCTAGATAGGGCTCTTAAAAATAGCGGAGTCAGGGGATATGGGGAGAAGGCAGGAACGGGGTACTGATTGTGGATGATCAGCCATGATCACATTGAATGGCGGTGCTGGCTCGAAGGGCCGAATGGCCTACTCCTGCACCTATTGTCTATTGTCTATTGTCTAAATCTTTCCTCCATCACCATAAACCCATGTCTTCTAGTTCTTGATTTCCCTACACTGGGAGAAAGACTGTACATTCACCCTATCTATTCCCCTCATGATCTTATACGCCTCAACTAAGTCAGGGTTTCCTCCCACATTCCAAAGACGTGCAGGTTTGTAGGTTGTTTAAGAAGGAACTGCAGATGCTGGAAATTCGAAGGTTACACAAAAATGCTGGAGAAACTCAGCGGGTGCAGCAGCAGCAGCAGCAGCATCTATGGAGCGTTGGAAATAGGCAACGTTTCGGGCCGAAACCCCTTGGGTTTCGGCCCGAAACGTTACCTATTTCCTTCCTGAATGGTTTTGGGATGAAACGTTGCCTATTTCCAACGCTCCATAGATGCTGCTGCTGCCCCGCTGAGTTTCTCGGGGATGGGAGGAGACAGCCCGAGGGCTGAGGAAGGGGAGGAGACAGCAAGGGCTAACGAAATTGGGAGAATTCAATGTTCATGCCCGCAGGATGCAGGCTCCCCAAGCTG